>NC_067477.1:85365208-85595208 GCF_947179515.1 Apodemus sylvaticus | reverse complement strand
ACTACCAGCTTCATTTGTTGATAAGTGATGTCCAATAAGGACTCTGTTTGCCCCATTATTTGGCAATTTAAGTTTGATTACCTTCATAGGAAGTGTCTATTATATTAGGTTTTCTAGTATACATTATGTTTTAATTTTATCTAATAGAATGCATTCTAGGTACAAGAATAACATCGACAATATTAAAGTTTTGAAGCCACAGTATAATTTAAAATGCATGGCCAGATGCTAGATACCTAGTGTTAAATGTAAATAACATAGAATAATTATTGATAAGAAAGATTGAGTCACTCTCCCAGCTTTCAGGTGGCCAGCGGGGAGAAGTCAGTGTGCTCCAGTGAATCCAGCAGGCCCCAGCAGGAGCTTTCGGGTGCCTGATTTGGGATCTGAACTGCCTGGGCCACAGCGCTCCATCTCCAGGAAGTGCGGGAGACCCAGTGTGCACCCAGAGGCAGTCTGGGAGCTCGCAGCACAGCTTGCTCCTGTGGCCCAGAGCTTGGGTCCCAGTCCTGAGGCCTCTGGCAGGAGCCCTCAGCTCAGCTCTCTCCACTTCTGGATCCAGATCAGCCTGGGCAGCAACACCACATCTCCAGGTCCTGCAAGAGGCAAGAGGGGCTTCCAGGTGGCCAGCGGGGAGAAGTCAGTGTGTTCCGGTGAATCCAGCTGGCCCCAGCAAGAGCCTTCAGGTGCCTACTTTGGGATCTGAACAGCCTGGGCCACAGCACTTGGTCTCCAGGCAGTGCAGGAGGTAAGCTGTGCACCAGAGGCCACCTGGGAAGGGGCAGCTTGCACTGGTGAGTCCAGCATTGACAAGACCAACTAACACCAGTGAGAACTAGATAGCAAAAGGCAAATGCAGGAACGTCACTAACAGAAATCAAAGCAATATGGCAACATCTGAACCCAATTCTCCTTTACCAGCATGTCCTGGATACCCCATCACACCAGTAAAACAAGATTTGGATTTAAAATCACTGGTCATGATGCTGGTACTGGAACACATGAAGGACATACTTAAAGAAATTCAGGAGAAAATGGATCAAAAGTTAGAAGCCCTTGCAAGGGAAACACAAAAATCATTGAAAGAAATCCAGGAGAATACAAAAGCCAATAATGAGGAAACGCAAAAAAACACTTAAAGAAATACAGAAGAACTTTGATCAACAGGCTGAGGTCATGAAAGAGGAAACACAAAAATCTCTTAAAGAATTAGAGGAAAGCACAAACAAGCAAGTGAAGGAGCTAAGCAAAACCATCCAGGATCTAAAATCAGAAGTAGAAACAACTAAGAAAACTCAAAGGGAGACAACTTTGGAGATAGAAAGCCTTGGGAAGAAATCAGGGGACAGAGATGCAAATATCAACAACAGAATACAAGAGATAGAAGAAAGAATCTCAGATGCTGAAGATTCCATAGAAACCATGGACTCAACAGTTAAAGAAAATGCAAAATGCAGAAAGCTTGTAACCCAAAATATCCAGGAAATCCAGGACACAATGAGAAGACCAAACATAAGGATTATAGGCATAGATGAGAGTGAAGATTTACAGCTTAAAGGGCCAGCAAACATCTTCAATAAAATTATGGAAGAAAACTTCCTTAACCTAAAGAGAGAGATGCCCATGAATATATAGAAGCCTACAGAACTCCAAACAGACTGGACCAGAGCAGAAATACTTCCCGTCACATAATAATCAAAAAACCAAATGTTCTAAACAAAGAAAGAATATTAAAGACAGTAAGAGAAAAAGGCCAAGTAACATATAAAGGAAGACCTATCAGAATCACATCAGATTTTTCACCTGAGACTATGAAGGCTAGAAGGTCCTGGGCAGATCTCATGCAGACTCTAAGAGAACACAAATGCTGGCCAAAACTACTATATCCAGCAAAATTCTCAATCACCGTAGATGGAGAAACTAAGATATTCCATGACAAAACCAAGTTTACCCAATATCTATCCACAAGCCCAGCCCTAAAAAGGATAATAGGAGGAAAACACCAATACAAGGAGGGAAACTTCACCCTGGAAAAAGCAAGATAGTAACCTTTCATCAAAAGCAAAAGAAGTTAAGCAATCAAATTTAAAAAATAACGTCAAAAATGACAGGAAGTAACAATCATTATTCCTTAATATCTCTTAATATCAATGAACTTAAGGCACCAATAAAAAGACACAGACTAACTGACTGGATATGTAAACAGGACCCTACATTTTGCTGCTTACAGGAAACACACCTCAGGGTAAAAGACAAACACTACCTTAGAGTAAAAGGCTGGAAGACAATTTTACAAGCAAATGGTCTCAGGAAACAAGCTGGAGTAGCCATTTTAATATCAGATAAAATTGACTTTCAACCCAAAGTCATCAAAAGAGACTCTGAGGGACACTTCTTGCTGGTGAAAAGGAAAAATACAACAAGAAGAACTCTCAATTCTGAACATCTATGCTCCAAATGCAAGGGCACCCTCTTTCATAAAAGAAACTTTATTAAAGCTCAAAGCACACATTTACACCTAACACAATAATTGTGGGTGACTTCAACACTGCACTTTCCTCAATGGACCAATCAGGACAACAGAAACTAAACAGGGACACAATGAAACTAATTGAAGCTTTGGACGAATTAGATTTAACAGCTCTATATAGAACATTCTATCCTAAAGCAAAATAATATACCTTTTTCTCAGCGCGTCATGGTACCTTCTCCAAAATCGACCATATAATTGGTCACAAGACAGACCTCAACAAATATGAGAAGATCGAACTAATCCCATGCCTCCTATCAGATCATTATGGAGTAAAAGTGGTCTTCAATAGCAACAAAAACAACAGAAAACCCACATACATGTGGAAACTGAACAATATTCTACTCAATGATACCTTGGTCAAGGAAGAAATAAAGAAAGAAATTAAAGATTTTTTAGAACACAATGAAAATGAAGACACAACATACCCAAATCTATGGGACACAATGAAAGCAGTGCTAAGAGGAAAACTCATAGCCCTGAGTGCCTCCAAAAAGAAAATGGAGAGAGCATACATTACCAGCTTAATGACACACCTGAAAGCCCTGGAACAAAAAGAAGCTATTTCACCCAGGAGGAGTAGAAGGCAGGAAATCATCAAACTCAGGGCCGAAATCAATCAAGTAGAAACAAAGAGAACCATACAAAGAATCAACAAAACCAGGAGCTGGTTCTTTGAGAAAATCAACAAGATAGATAAACCCTTAGCCAGACTGACCAAAGGGCACAGAGAAAGTATCCAAATTAACAAACTTAGAAATGAAAAGGGAGATATAACAACGGAAATTGAGGAAATCCAAAAAATCATCAGATCTTACTACAAGAGCCTGTACTCAACACAGCTGGAGAATCTGGAGGAAATGGACAATTTCCTTGACAGATACCAAATACCAAAATTAAATCACGACCAAATAGACCATTTAAAGAGTCCCATAATGCCTAAAGAAATAGAAGTAGTCATAGAAAATCTTCCAACCAAAAAAAGCATAGGACCAGATGGTTTCAGTGCAGAATTCTATCAGACCTTCAAAGAAGAGTTAACACCAATACTCTTCAAATTATTCCACAAAAATAGAAACAGAAGGAACACTACCCAATTCCTTCTATGAAGCCACAATTACGCTGATACCAAAACCACACAAAGATCCAACAAAGAAAGAGAACTTCAGACCAATTTCCCTTATGATCATCGATGCAAAAATACTCAATAAAATTCTTGCCAACCGAATCCAAGAACACATCAATATGATCATCCACCATGATCAAGTAGGCTTTATCCCGGGAATGCAGGGTTGGTTCAATATACAGAAATCCATCAATGCAATCCACTACATAAACAAACTCAAAGAAAAAAAACACATGGTCATTTCGTTGGATGCTGAAAAAGCATTTGACAAAATTCAGCATCCTTTCATGCTTAAAGTCCTGGAGAGAACAGGAATTCAAGGCCCATATCTAAACATAGTAAAAGCAATATACAGCAAACCGGTAGCCAGCATCAAACTAAATGGAGAGAAACTTGAAGCAATCCCACTAAAATCAGGGACTAGGCAGGGCTGCCCCCTTTCTCCTTATCTTTTCAATATTGTGCTTAATGTACTAGCTCGGGCAATTAGACAACACAAGAAGGTCAAAGGGATACAAACTGGAAAGGAAGAAGTCAAACTATCATTATTTGTAGATGCTATGTTAGTCTACCTAAGTGACCCAAAAAAAGTCCACTAGAGAGCTCCTACAGCTGATAAACAACTTCAGCAAAGTGGCAGGTTATAAAATCAATTCAAGCAAATCAATGGCCTTCCTATACTAAAAGGATAAGCAGGATGAGAAAGAAATTAGGGAAATGACCCCCTTTACAATAGCCACAAACAGTATAAAGTATCTTGGGGTGACTCTTACCAAACATGTGAAAGATCTGTATGACAAGAACTTCAAGACTCTGAAGAAGGAAATGGAAGAAGACCTCAAAAAATGGGAAAACCTCCCATGCTCATGGATCGGTAGAATCAATATAGTTAAAATGGCCATTTTGCCAAAAGCAATATACAGATTCAATGTAATACCCATCAAAATCCCAACTCAATTCTTCACAGAGTTAGACAGAGCAATTATCAAATTCATCTGGAATAACAAAAAAACCAGGATAGCTAAAACTATTCTCAGCAACAAAAGAAAGTCTGGGGGAATTAGTTTCCCTGAACTCAAGCAATACTACAGAGTAATAGTGTTAAAAACTGCATGGTATCGGTACAGTGACAGGCAGGAGGATCAAAGGAACAGGATTGAAGATCCAGAAATGAACCCACACACCTATGGCCACTTGATCCTCGACAAAGAGGCTGAAAACATCCAATGGAAAAAAGATAGCCTTTTCAACAAATGGTGCTGGTTCAGCTGGAGGTCAGCATGCAGAAGAATGAGAATTGACCCATCCTTGTCTACTTGTACTAAGCTCAAATCTAAATGGATCAAGGACCTCCACATAAAGCCAGACACTCTAAAGCTAATAGAAAAGAAACTGGGGAAGACCCTTGAGGACATTGGTACAGGGAGAATGTTTCTGAACAGAACACCAATAGCATATGCTCTAAGATCAAGAATTGACAAATGGGACCTCATAAAATTACAAAGTTTCTGTAAGGCAAAGGACACCATCAAGAGGACAAATAGGCAAGCAACAAATTGGGAAAAGATCTTCACCAATCCTACAACAGATAGAGAGCTAATATCCAATATATATAAAGAACTCAAGAAGTTAGACTCCAGAAAACCAAACAACCCTATTAAAAAATGGGGTACAGAGTTAAACAAAGAATTCTCACCTGAAGAACTTCGGATGGCGGAGAAGCATCTTAAAAAATGCTCAACTTCATTAGTCATTATGGAAATGCAAATCAAAACAACCCTGAGATTTCATCTTACACCAGTCAGAATGGCTAAGATTAAAAATTCAGGAGACAGCAGGTGTTGGAGAGGATGTGGAGAAAGAGGAACACTCCTCCACTGCTGGTGGGGTCACAAATTGGTACAACCACTCTGGAAATCAGTCTGGCGGTTCCTCTGAAAACTGAGCACCTCACTTCCAGAAGATCCTGCTATACCACTCATGGGCATATACCTAGAGGATTCCCCACCATGTAATAAGGATACATGCTCTACTATGTTCATAGCAGCCCTATTTATAATAGCCAGAAGGTGGAAAGAACCCAGGTATCCCTCAACAGAAGAGTGGATGCAAAAAATGTGGTATATCTACACAATGGAGTACTATTCAGCCATTAGAAACAATGAATTCCTGAAATTCTTAGGCAAATGGATGGAGCTAGAGAATATCATACTAAGTGAGGTAACCCAGACTCAAAAGGTGAATCATGGTATGCACTCACTAATAAGTGTATATTAACCTAGAAAACTGGAATACCCAAAACATAATCAACACATCAAGTGAGGTACAAAAAGAAAGGAGGAGTGGCCCCCTGTTCTGGAAAGACTCAGTGAAGCAGTAGTCGGCAAAACCAGAATGGGGAAGTGCGAAGGGGTGGAGGACAGGGGGAGAGAAGGGGGCTTACGGGACTTTCAGGGAGTGGGGGGCTAGAAAAGGGGAAATCATTTGAAATGTAAATAAAAAAATTATATTGAATAATAAAAAAGAAAGATTGAGTCACATATATATGCATTTACAAGGTCAATATGCATTAGTTTGTACTGAAGTCTAAATGCAATATAAAATTGTTAAAGAGTATCAGTGTCTTCAAAGTCACATTGAAGATGGAACAACATAAACTTTCTAGATACAGTATTGTAAGATTTTCATCATTTTGTATTTTAAGTTTTTGAAAACTAAGCCAAAGAATGTTTGAAATATATACAAGATAACCAACCAACTGAGAATTGCAAATAAAAGATCTACATCCAAATCTTTCCATTTCTTTATTATTCAATAGGGCTCCTGAAACAAGGGTTCAAAATGTTTATTTCTTTTCATTAAAGCAGAAGAAGCAATGAAATCACACACACACACACACACACACACACACACACACACACACACACAAATCTGGTCCAAGATGTTACAGGTGCCTAAAGGGATATGAGATTCATTTGTTATATAGTAATTTTGAAGACCCTTATGCTAGTTTTTAAACACTATAAAGCAAATTTATTAATTCATGCTTATATCAGAGAAATGCAAAGATAATTTAGTTTCCTCAAAGGTTATGTCAAATTTAGAATATTTTAGAAGTAACTAATTAATAAATTAAAAATTATTACTAAAATAAAACTTCTTTAACTGTCAGGAAATATACATAGTTAGACTTCACCAAGTATACTATAGGGCACAGAAACTATGTTTTTACTAAAGCATATACAAGGGTAACATTGGTGCCGACTGTCATTCTATAAGTTCCCCTTCTCCCCTAGCCAAGAATACTAGTTCAGGAATTATTTCTGCATGCTACAATCACAAGTTGTGTCCCTCATTTGCTTGTGAAGGAACGGATTATTTCTGTTTTGAATATTCATTCTAATCAAATATCCCAAAGATTAAAATCTTTCTTACTCTCTGCCTTGTCCTTGGTTGATGAAGACAGGTCATGGATCCATTCTCTCTATGTGTGTTGATCCAATGTTTTGTGTCTTTGTTGTAATAGAAAATGGAAGCTAGAGTGAGCATAACCAAAAGAAAGGACAGTTTATGGTAAAAGCTCATGGAAAAAAACTGGCAAAGCAGCTAAAATTAAGTAGCTTCTTAATGTGATAATTTATAATATGGTATTTATAAGAATCAAATTGTGCAGCCTATGGCAAAATAGAGCAAAAATATACATGTAGATAATTCATTTATTGTCTTTGTCTGAGGATTGTGCAGCTTGGAAAATTTGTATATATTTCATAATAGGTTCCCAACTGTACAAGGCTCTATGAACCTGTTAAGTTTCAGTCTTGGAGAAACTAGACTCAGGGACAAGAAAAGAAAAAATGATATTTAAGTTTAAAACTAGACTGTGACGTCAAGAATGGGCCACAGGTGATCTTTATGCCAAGACTTTTATAGTGGAGCTTTAAAATTAAGAAAAGGGTCTGGTTGAATAGGTGGCTAATCATAAGAAAATGAATTCCTTTCTTAAATTTCCTGGGAACAACATCACAGTTCAGGATAGTTTGAGGAAAAAATAATATATATTAAGACTTCAGCTTTCGGGGTCACTGAAGTATACACTCATATCATATAAATGCATGCAAATTGTGATGTTTTGACTTCTTCCTTTCAAATGTGTATTCCTTTGACATCCTTTTGTTGACAAATTGTGCTAGCTAGAATTTCAAGTACTGTATTGAACAGAGAAGGGGAGAGTGGGCCGCCTTGTGTAGTCCCTAATTTTAGTTGAATTGCCTCAAGTTTTCTCCATTTAGTTTGATGTTGGATACTGGTTTGCCATATATTGTTTTTACTATGTTTAGGTAAGGGCCATGAATTCCTGATCTTTCCAAGACTTTTAACATGAAGAGATGTTGAATTTGGTCAAATGCTTTTCCAGCATCTAATGAAATGATCATGTAGCATTTTTCTCCTAGTTTGTTTATATTAGGAGATTGTTGGATTTCCATATATTGAACATCCCTGCAATGCTGGGATGAAGCCTACTTGATCATGTGTTCTTTATTGAGTATTTTTGCATCAATATACATAAGGAAAATTTGTCGAACTTCTCTTTCTTTGTTGGGTCTTTGTGTGGTTTAGGTATCAGAATAATTGTGGCTTCATAGAACAAATTGCATTGTCTTCCTTCTGTTTCTATTTTCTGGAATAGTTTTCTGGAATAGTATTGGTATTAGGTCTTCTTTGAATGTCTGATAGAATTCTGCATTTAACCCATTTGGTCATGGACTTTTTTTTTTTTTGAGAGACTTTTAGTGACCCCTTCTACTTCTTTAGTGGTTATAGGACTGTTTACTTTATCAGATTCTGTTTTGTCTTTGGTATTTGGTATCTGTTTAGAAAATTGTCCATTTCATTGAGATTTTCCAGTTTTGTTGAGTATGGGCTTTTGTAGTAGGATCTGTAGGATCTGATGATTTTTTTAAATTTCCTCAGTTTCTGTTGTAATATCTCCCTTTCCATTTCTGATTTTGTTAATTTGCATACTGTCTCTGTACCCACTGGTGAGTCTGGCTAATGGTTTATCTATTCTGTTGATTTTCTCAAAGAACAGCTCCTGGTCTTGTTGATTCTTTGTATAGTTCTTTTTGTTTCTACTTGATTAATTTTATCCCTGCGTTTGATTATTTTCTACCATCTACTCCTCTTTGGTATGTTTGCTTCTTTTTGTACTAGAACTTTCAGGTGTGCTGTCAAGCTGCTAGTGTATGCTGTCTTCAGTTTCTTTTAGGAGCTACTTAGAACTATGAGTTTTCCTTTAGCACTAATTTCATTTTGAGTTTGGGTATGTGGTGACTTCATTTTCTTTAAATTATAAAAAAATCTTTCATTTCATTTTTTTTTATTTCTTCCTTGACCAAGTTATCAATGAGTAGGACAACATTCAGTTTCCACATGTCTGTGGACTTTATGTTGTTTAAGTGACCCCAAAAATTCTTTAGGTACTTCTCAGCCATTTGGTATTCCTCATTTGAAACTCTTTAACTCTGAACCCTATTTTTAATAGGGTTATTTGTTTCTCTGGAGTTTAACTTCTCAAGATTATATATCTATATATCTATATAGATCTATATATCTATATACGTACAGATCTATAGATCTATGTATCTATGAATATATGTATATGGTATATATATGTATATATATGTGTGTATATATGTGCATATATATATATATATTTGTATGTATGTATGGAGAGAGAGAGAGAGAGAGAGAGAGAGAGAGAGATGGATATATAGATATAGTTTGGATATTAGTACTCTAAGAGATGTAGAATTAATCTTTTCCCAATCCACTGGTTGCCATTTTGTCCTATTGATAATCTTGTAGAAGTTTTGCAATTTTATGAGGTCCCATTTGTCAATTCTCAATCTTAGAGCATAAGCTGTTGGTGTTCTGTTCAGGAAATTTTTCCCTGTGCCCATGTGCTCCAGGATCTTCCATAATTTCTTTTCTACTAGTTTCAGTGTATCTGGTTTTATGTGGAGGTCCTTGATCCACTTGGACTTGACCTTTGTACTAGGAGATAAGAATGGATCAATTTGCATTCTTCTACAAGCTAACAGCCAGTTGAACTAGCACCATTTGTTGAAAATACTCTTTTTTCTATTGGATGGTTTTAGTTCCTTTAGTTTAGATCAAGTAGCCATAGATGTATGGGTTCATTCCTGGGTCTTCAGTTCTATTCTATTTGATCTACCTGCCTGTCACTGTACCAATACCATGAAGTTTTTTTATTATTATTACTCTGTAGTACAGCTTGAGGTCACAGATGGTCACCAGAGAACCCCTAAACATGATAAACAACTTCATCAATGTGGCTTGATATAAAATTAATTTAAACAGATCAGTAGCCTTCCTATACTCAAATGATAAATGGGCTGAGAAAGAATGTAGGAAAATAGCACTCCTCACAATAATCACAAACAATATAAAATATAGTGGTATGAGTCTAACCAAACAAGATCTAGACGATAAGAATTCCAAGTGTCTGACGAAAGTATTTGAGATCCATTCTTATCTCCCTGTATAAAGCTCAAGTCAAAGTGTATCAAGGAACTCCACTTAAGAAAGGGGAAAGCCTTGAACACATGGGAACAGGGGAAAAGTTCCTGAACAGAACACCAATAGCTTATGCTCTAAGATCAAGAATGGAATAATGAGACCTCCTAAAATTGCAAAGCTTTTATAAGGCAAAGGACACTGTCAATAAGACAAAACAACAACTAACAGATTGGGTAAAGATCTTGCCCAATCCTACATCTGATAGTGGGCTATTATCCAATATACATATAAGAACTCAAGATGTTTGACTGCAGAAACCAAATAACCCTATTAAAAAATGGATAAAGGAACTAAACAGAGAATTCTCAACTGAGAAAATTCAAATAAGTGAAAAGCACCCAAAGAAATGTTCAACATCCTTAATCATCAGGGAAATGCAAATCAAAACAACGCTGAGATTCCACCTCACCCCAGTCAGAATGGCTTAGTTCAAAAACTCAGCTGACATAGATGCTTGTGAGTGTTGGACCTTGAAAGGTAACCTGTGTTCTGGTTGAACTAGATTTAAATCCTGGTGACGCAGCAGATAATTCTGCAAGAGACTAAAGGCATTTGCCACGCTCCTAGACACCATGCTCCTGACAAGAGGTCTCAGCTCTCTATAATTCTGTGGCCATCAATCACCATAGGGCAATGTCCCAAGCCCCTCCACCAAGAATGTGACCACAGATCATGGTAGCCTCAAGACAGATCTCCATGTTAATGAGGTATTTAAAGGCCTGAACAGCTTAGCCAATTAAACTCTCCTTCTCAGATAATCCTCCCTTCAAAATGTATTTAACCTCAAGCCTGCCCTCAGAAAAAGAGGGGTACAGTTTCACTTATCACAACTCTCTGCCAACAATAAACACTTTAAAGCCATGAACTGCCTCTTCTCATCTGGATTGCCATGAAGAAACAGAGTAGGTCTTCCTCTAAAGAGCCAGTCCTAGTCTCATGCAGGAGGATTCTATATTCTCAGCCATGCTCACAACCAAGCCAAGCAGCTGACTGAGCAAGCCAAGGAATCTTGTCCCAGCAGGTACCAGTCAGAGCTCTCCTCCCAGCCCTTTTCCCTTTGGCCCCAGGCCAGAGCCACACCCCATCCTCAGCTCTTCTGAAGTATCCAGGGACATCTTCTGTGCTCAAGATTTAGAACCTGCTGTCCCCGCCTCCTGCAGTCTGGGAAGCCAGGAGCCTGTCCCTGCTGGTAGGTTCCCTATGTATCCAAGACTGCACTTCCCTATGCCCTGAGTGGGGTTCTGCCACTTCTCACAGCCCAATGCCCTCCCAATGGCAGCATAGGGTACATGCAGCCAAACTTACAGTGTATGCTACACCCAGGAAACCAAGCCCTGGTGGAACTCAGGTCACCATTATAACCCACAGGCAAGGGTGTGGAGAAAGAGGAACACTCCTCCATTGTTGGTGGGATTGAAAATTGGTGAGATTACAACCACTCTGGAAATCAGTCTGGTAGTTCTTCAGAAAATTGGACATAGTATTACTTGAAGACCCAGCTATACCACTTCTGGGCATATACTCATGAGATGCTCCAACATATAATGACACATGCTCCACTATGTTCACAGCAGTCATATTTATAATAGACAGAATCTAGAAACAACCCAGATATCCCTCAAAGGAGGAATGGATACAGAAAATATGGTACATTTACACAATAGAATACTACTCAGGTACTATAAACAATGACACCATGAAATTTGCAGTCCAATGGATGGAACTTGAAAATTTCTTCCTGACTGAGGTAACCCAGTCTCAAAAGAACACACATGGTATGCAGTCACTAATAAGTTGATATTATCCCAAAGCTTGGAATTCCCAAGATACAATTCACAGACCAAATGAAGCTCAAGAAGAAGGAAGGCCAAAGTGTGGATGCTTTAGTGATTCTTAGAAGGGGAATAAAATAAAGGAGGAAATATGGAGACAAAATGTGGAGCAGAGGTTGAAAATGCCATCCAGAGTCTGTGCCACCTGGGGATCCATCTCATATACAGTCTCCAAACCCAGACAGTATTGTGGATGCTGGGAAGTACTTGCTGACAGGAGCCTGATATGGCTTTCTCCTGAGAGGCTCTCCCAGAGCCTGACAAATACAGAAGTGAGGCAGACAGTTGCAGCCAACCATGGGCCTGAACATAGGGTTCAGTCTTTCTTTCTTTCTTTCTTTCTTTCTTTCTTTCTTTCTTTCTTTCTTTCTTTCTTTCTTTCCTCTCTCTCTCTCTCTCTCTCTCTCTCTCTATATATATATATATATATATATACATATATATATATATATGCATATATATTCACATTCACTTATATGTTTAGAGACAGGGTTTTAGTATATAGCTCTGGCTGTCTTGGACTCATTATTGTATAAACAAAATGGAACATTTATATTGATTTTCATTGTCTTCCATTATATTTCTCCCACTAAAGTGAATAATATTTTTGAAATGGCTTGATCAGAGAATATAATCTTATGAAAGAACTGATTCATTCAAATTTTAATGTATTATTTATCAGCCTCTGAAATGATTTTTATACAGTGATACTTATCACTACTCAATATGAAAGACCCCAATGGTTTTATTTGGTCACACAAAAACTGATCTATCTGATGTCCAAAATAGCATTGTTTAGGTTAAACCAAACTCAGAAAAAAATTCAAAAGTAAATTTGCTGATAAAAATATAAAATGAACAGAGTGTAGTTTTATGGTTATTAAAGAATGGTGTCCTCAAGCAATCTATAACAGTGATATGGATATGAGATCAGCAGGCTATACTTTAATAAGATATAATGATACTCTATCTTTTTATGTTAGGTTTATTGTATTGTTAGATTTGAAACTATCAATATACAGCAAAAAAAACCCCATAAAATCTCTTTATTTGCCACTATTATAATAGACTGTGACCTGAATCCTGGAATATATATATATATATATATATATTCTTTCCTTACTTTGGCATTATCTTTTATGACTGAGCACACTTTGTGTGCTGGGGGATGTACTGCAATGGTAGAATCCTGATCTCATTTGTGCAAGAACTTGTGTCTCCTCCTCAGCTCCCTGACTTTCTCAAAAAAATTTAATGTGTTGATTTAAAATTTGACCTATTTGTGATTATTTATATAATGTATCTTTATTTTTGATATGGGCTACTTAAACATGTTAGGATTATATAAATGTTTTGTGTGTTCTCTCTCTCTCTTTTGTTGTTGTAGATTCTACAAAGAAATTAAAGGATGTTCTTGAAGAATTCCATGGTAACGGTGTGCTTGCAAAGTATAATCCTGAAGGGGTAAAGCTTCTTTTTTTCTTTATCAGTTTAATAATGTGCTTGCTAGATGAATTTTCTTTATGGAAAATTCTAGAAAAATATGTATATGTGTGTTTATATAAATGCACACACATATACTATACTTCCGCATATATATGTATATGTATATACATGTATATATCTCACATACCATAAACCATTTAACACATTTCATATAATAAAGTTCATAACAAATAGGTACTCTGGAAGGCCACTAAATATAGTATATTTTATACTATCTTTATTGATGAAAATTCTTCTAGAATGTGTGTTCTTAAGAAAATCTGTATCATTAATATGTTGCTTGAGATTTTTTCCTAGAAGTTAGGAAACAGGATTAGACAGAAAAAAAGAAGGATACATTTAACCAATGTCCTATGTTCTACAACTTTTAATCTAAAATTGGCATGAGTAAGGGACAAGGAGTAATTTCCTCTAGGTGGATGTAAACATTGTATCTTAATGAGCCACCCAAAGGACAGTTAAATTCCCTTCTTATTGTGTATTTTTTGGTTTATAAATAATTTGTCTGCTCCTTCAATTCTTTTTTAATATAATATTTTACAGAGTTCATTTACAAATTATTTGCTAATTAATTCTCCATTTATTATCATCTGAGAGATGTTATATAATGTCTGCTCATAATTGCCATGAGTTTGTTTGTAGGTTCATTAATGGATATTTGAATATAGGAGAATAAAAACAAACAGATCTCTGCAAAAATATGTCTATATATGTCATCCAGATTTGTCTATAGAATGATATATCATTTGTTTCTGCATACTTATAATAATATAATTCCTACTCATCATTCAAGATATTTCTTCTGTGGAATGACTACGTTTTAACAGTTTTATAATCCCCATCAGTATTTCTCACAGGTTTTTGTTTTGTTGAAACTCAGACTGGTCTCAAACTTGCAAACTCTTACCACAGTTATCCAAGTGTGAAGAAGGAAGACATGTGTCTTAGTTAGGGTTTCTATTCCTGCACAAACATCACGACCAAGAAGCAAGTTGGGGAGGAAAGGGTTTATTGAGCTTACACTTCCACGTTGCAGTTCATCACTAAAGGAAGTCAGGCCTGGAACTCAAGCAGGTCAGGAAGCAGGAGCTGATGCAGAGGCCATGGAGGGATGTTTCTTACTGGCTTGCTTCCCCGGGTTTGCTCAGCCTGCTCTCTTACAGAACCCAAGAGCACCAGCCCAAAGGTGGTACCACCCACAAGAGGCCCTCCCCACTTGATCACTAATTGAGAAAATGACCCACAACTGGATCTCATGGAGGCACTTCCCCAACTGAAGCTCCTTTCTCTGTGATAAATCCAGCCTGTGTCAAGTTCACACACAAAACTAGCCAGTACAACATGCATAACCATATCAGCTTTCATTTCATGTTTTATTTTCTCTACATAATTCTACTCATAATTACACATTTCAAAAGTAACCCATGTTTTACAATGTGACTTTAATGATTGCTAATAATGGAGGATGTATCATCTATTTTAATGGCATTTCTCCTATCAAATGCCAAGAAAGAATCAGATACATGCTATGTGTTCCCCTGCTGTTTTATGTTCATAGATGTTGCATAGTAAAAGAGTTAAAATTAGTGGATGTTTATAAAACAAAAAGTCTCAAAGTACACAAGAGTAGATTGGGGGAAGAAGAGAAGACAACAATAGTGAATTTTTGTCAAACTCTAAATGCTGTGTAGTACTCATTGCCCCATAGATACTTGAAAATACACATCTTTACATATAAACTTAAAATATTTATCCTTTCTAAATATAGCAGCTGCTTGTCAGCAGCTTAGGATTTGTATATAGTGATATTTTTTGCATTGTATTCCTTCTATAAAAACTGCAAGACTCTTCATAACATTATTTGTTTACTGATTATAAGTCACCATAGAATTATGTACAGTAATTAACAGATGTATTCATAAATACAACATAATGTCAGCTCTTCAGTAATGTGCTGACTCTCCATGAATAATAAAATTTATTGAAAGCATTAATATAATTCTAGTTGAAAAACAGAAAAATTGATCTTATCACGACCCCAAAGCAACTCTAAATTATGAGTAAGAAGGAAACTACTATTTAAAGTAAATATTAGTAAGAATTTTTCTTTAAGATAAAAATAAACTAATATGACTCTTTTAAGAGTAATTCTGCATTTTATAAATTATCTAGAAAACAACTAGAGATATATGAGGTACATAATGAAACATCGCAAGATTATTGCTTTGTAGAGACCTCATCTGGTTAATTCAAAATTAAACCAATGCTGTGAAACAATTCTTACAAATCACACAAGAAGTTATTATTCTATCTTAACTGGTCAAATTGCTCCAATGTTACTTGCACAATTATATATAAGTAAGAATGTGCGTAAAAAAGAAAACTTAAGAAAATTTCAACCAAGCCTAGTTTTAGAAATGACAAATGATCCCTTACTTTAAAATAATTGCCATTACTCTTGAAATGTTTTTGTAAATTGAAAGAGAAGCATATATCCCTTGTGCTTCACTTATATCTTAGATAAAGTTATTAAATGCATTGCTTTGCTTATAGATATTTAAAACAATATAAAACATTGTATGGGAAACTTCTATCAAGAATGTGGTCTATTTAGAACTGTTTCAACAGTAAAAAATTATAAGACAAAAGATTTGAACAAAAACAGTTATTTTCAATTTGATATTTAAAAGCCATTTAATAACGCTTTCTAGAAAATTTGTGTAAAGAAAATCTAAATAATAGTTTTAAATGATATCTAAAAATTAAAATTTTAAAACATCTGATGTTCCAACATAAACAAAAGTAAAATTTTAAAATAATTTTATGTTCAGCAAAATAAAATGATGAATGTCATAAAATTAGTAAACTTTGGTATATGAGAAAATCCAGCTTGTTTTTGCATGTTTTTTCCTTTTTTTTTTTTTGTTTGTTTTTGTCTTGGATGTTAAATTTGATTCCAAAATAGTCTTGGACTATTTAATACCTTTCCCTAATAAAAGGAATAATGTAAGAGAGGAAAAATACAGTCTAATATACTTTTATATATAACCCATTTTTATTACTAGTTGTAATCATATTTGTTTTTAATCCTTATATTTGATTCAAACCAATAGAAACTATTGGTGTATGCTCAAGGAATCATGTAGCCAATTGTTCTCAATTTATGGTTTAAATCAAACTCACAGAGATCTTTTTAAAGCATGGATTGTCGCTTGCCTCCTCCCTGTTCTAGATGTTCCTTGAGTGTTTCTGGGGGTGGGATCATGATTTCCTTTCCCAACAGTTTTCCAATATATGTATATGCTGTTGTCTTGCATCAGCATTTTGAGACCCCTGCTACACAGGGCACATTTGAAAATCAATCTATATTCTTTAAATTTTAGTGAAAATTTCGGAAAAATGAGATATATGGGTACAAATTCCTTTACATTAACACATGTATTCTTTCTTTCCTTGCATGCACAGAAACAAGATATTCTTAACCAAGTAAGACATTTTCTTTTCTATTGAAATCTACCTTCTGATTTGAACTATGAATTACTTACCCATACCACTAATTATACTTATACTAACTAGGCTAACTAGGCTTCCAAAGCCATGCTAGATAACCTACAGTACATAAGATTAAAACAGAACAACAGAAAATTCCCCAATTAGGATTACAAGTAGAGATTTGGTTTAGTAACCAGATGAAAAAATGTCCAAATAGGTTAGAGAATCTGGAGTTTAATTTTCTCATTTTATGAAATATATCAGCTTCAGGTAAGTTTATTTAAGGGACATGATAATCAGTCCACAGTGTGTTATTTGAAAATTCAATAAAAACAAAATAGTAAAGATGTTTTAATTTTAATTTGTTTACAAATCTATGTTAATTCTGTGGAGAAAACATAATTACAATTCTATGTTAATTCTGTGGTGAAAAGGCTGCTGATATTTCACTCTTTAGAGAAGGGTAAGAAATCTTTTGTTGATAAAAATCTGTGCTGTGAACACAGCTCTTCTAGAAGTTCAATGAAGGGTGCAGAATCTATACACATTACTTAGTGCTAGAAATAAACATTTCAGCAAAGTAGATATCCTATCGTCATGTTGTTATCAATTCAAGAATATTCTTGGACCTGAAGAGAAGCCTCAGTGGGAAATATGTTTGTTTTGTAAATATAAGAACCTGGTTTTTTGGCAACTAGCACCCACATAAAAAGCCTGGCATGGAAGTGTTGTACAAAATTCCAATTTTGGAAGGCAAAGAGAGAAGGCCAGACAGTCTAAGCAATCAGTGAACTCTAGCTTCAGTAAGAAAAGGATGGATAACAATAGAAACAGCTGGCATGCAACTCTGACTTCCTTTAGGAACATAAACTCATTGTCAAGCATACATATATACATGCTCTCTCTACATATGGATATATATGCTTACTTCCATTCTAGTGCAGTGATAATCTGTGTGAACATGATGTGGAACATAGCAATGGACAGGAAGGCATGGTGCTCTAGCACTAACTGAAACTGACATCTTAAGAGCTCATAATCACAAGGCAGAGGAGCAGAGAGACCCTGGAAATCAGAGGATTCTTTTTTTTTCCCAAGACAGTGTTTCTCTGTATAGCCATGGCTCACTCTGTAGACCAGGCTGGACTCAAACTCAGAAATCCACCTGCCTCTGCCTCCCAAGTACTGGGATTAAAGGTATGATCCACCACTGTCCAGCCAGAGGAGTCTTTTACAACTTCAAATCTCACCTTCAATGTCACACCTCCTCCAACAAGGCCACATCTCTCACTTGCTCCCAAACAGTCCCACCAACTAGGGACCAATAAGTGGCTTTCTTCTATTCCAGCATGCTCAGCTCATCCCCACTAAATAGCATTGTTCAGCATCTTCACTCAGCAAACACATCTTTTCATACCACCTGCATCACCACTTGGGGCTTTTTAAAAATTGAACTCAAAATTAACTCTCACGTTTTCTCCAATAAGCAGAATGTTTCTATGTTCTGGTATCTGGCACTACCTCTGTTCTGTATGCTAACACTCTTCATTAGCTAACTGATCTGTTGTAGAACAGAAAGAGCAGACAATGTTGAGGAGTACCACATGGAGGGCCGGTGCTAAAAGATGTGGTAAGATATATATGTTGGTGTTTCTAAACGAGCAACATTTTTCATAACTGTGGTCTGGAGTTCTCTATATATTTTCTATCAGTAGTTATATTTGGTTTAAGGTTCACATATGCTTTTACAGCTCCTATAACTTGATCTAACTGTGGTACTCTGCTCTGTGGTTTCTGATAAAATTTAGACCTTTCATATTCATACAAATTTGATTCTATGACTTTCATTGAGAAACCTATAAATACAGAACCTACAGTATGTAATATTGACAAAACTCCCAGGCTTAGTTTGTTTGCCTACAAAATGTAATTATTTTAAAGGGGTTTATGTTGATAAATGTTAAAATCTAAAGTACCTGAAAAAGAAGTAACTCCTTATCTGAATCAGAGTGGTTGTTCCTTTAGTGCCTCAAAACATGTTTAACTAGCCTTATGACAAAACTATTCCTCCACTTCCTAATATATCCCAGATGAACTCATGTAAGTGAAGTGGTGCTTGATATCAGTCTAGAACACACCAAATTCATTTCAATCATGGTTCTGGGTCCTTGAGACCATCCAAAAGAGTTCTGTGGGTAAGAGATCAACAGCCACTAGATGTGCATATGATCAGTCTCATAAAGTAGAGATTTTTGCTTCAAGAGGAACAGTGTATTAGTTAGGGTTCTCTATAGTCACAGAATTTATGGGCAGTCTCTAGCTAGTAAGGAAATTTGATGATGACTTACAGTGTGTAGTCCAGCTCCCCAACAATGGTCAGCAGCAGCTGTGAATGGAAGTCCAAGGATCTAGCAGTTTTTCAGTCCAACAAGGCAAGCAGGCAAAAAGGAGATAGAATATTCCTTCTTCCAATGTCCTTATGTAGGTCTCCAGCAGAAGGTGTGGCCCAGAAGGTATATGTCAACACAACTGGATCTGGGACTTGCTTTGTCTCAGATGACCTTGAACTCAGAGATCCCCTTGTCTTAGTTTCCTGTGATTCATAGCCACTATGCCTCAAGATCTCTATGACAAGATGTGGGTCAGAAACTTGTATCTCCTAGACTTAAGATCAAGATCACAGGTGACCTTTCCAAAACTGGATTGTAATTCATTCCAGTTATAGTCAAGTTGACAACCATGAATAGCCACTACAAGCAGGATATACAATAAGGTATAAGCAGAAGACAGAGAATGAGAAGGATAAGGAGCAGAAAGCAAAGAAATAATGATGGGGAGAAGCTGAAAGAGAAAGGGACCTTCTCTAATGCTGATGTAAAAGTGAAATCTGATCCATTTGTCCCAAGACAGACACAGAGAAGTGTCTCTGAGGCAGTCAGTCACCTAAACCCTATAACATCCAGGATGACTTCAAGAAAAATAAGACTGACTTCTACAAGGAGGACATGGGTGAGCATGATAAGGACAAAAGTAAGAAAAGGATGGAACCTGAGTTTGATGATAAGCCCAAATTCATTTCTAAGATCATAACCTCAGAGCCAGTGCAAGCAAACACTAGGAAGGAGACAAGTCATGCAAGTGGAATTGTCTGGTACATGCAAGGAGGGAGAAGCAGAGAAAAGCTGAGAAGATGGAGAAGGAGATCTGGAAAGGGAGACCATGCACCTATCAAGCAGAATAAAAGTAGACACAGGAGATTTGTACCAGAAAAGAATTTCCAGTTGACTGCATGCAAAGTGGTTCAGGAGAAAAGTTCATCACCTCCCTCAAGGAACACTACTGAGAGAGCCATAGTAAGCTGGGGATAAAAAAGAAATTTTTCCTCATGGAAGTTCTTTTCCATTACTCAGCAGGCCTGGTCAATGGCCAGATGGGTTCCTTTAATGAGGACTGTGCATGATTCAGTGACTTATTGGCTCAGGAAGCAAAGCTTTGTCAGCATCTGGACCATAGCAATAAAAAGGACCAGCAATTGAATTGCATTTTCTATTACATACAGTCTGCTCAGTCACAGCACAGAACCTCAGAATTGCTTACCCTGCACATAGTAACAATTGTTCATCATGTTAAAGAGGATAAATTTGGATCCTCTTGAATGGCATTGCTAATTACCTAAAGAGAGGAAATAAACAAAAACGAGCTAAAAATAAGAAAATCCCAGAGATACACAGGGAGGTAGACATTTTTTCCAGTGCATTCAGAAAACATGGTTTACCTCATGAGGAGTTAAAAAGTCTACAAGGTTGAAGGAAAATACAAAGATGATCCTTTGAACTTCCCCCTTCATATTAAATGTCATAAAAACAAATAGAAAAAAAAAACAAACAAAAGCATAAGTAGAGAGATCTTAAGTGAAGTAAATCAAGAGCATCAGTGGCCCAGACCCTAGCCACTCAAGAGAAAGGTCAACAAAGAAAACCCAGAAAGGGTCAAAGAAGTGGAAGAAGCACTACAGTTCAAAAAGGCCAATCTAGGTAGGCCCTCCTCTTCATCTGCCCAAGTGTCTTATTTATAAAATGTAAAGGAGTGCACCAAGGAAGCAGAGGAGAGAAAGACAAATACCTCCAGTTTTGATAAATCCAGATTGGGGACCAAATAATTTGTGACTTCAACTTCATGGGTCTGAAAGAAAGAGGCAGCAGAGCTCAGGGAACCATTCAAATTCAAGCAAGAGGGAGAGTTTGTGGCAGAGGAAATATTCTGGTGACAACAACAACAACAAAAAACAAACAACAATAACAACAAACAACAGTAGCAACAATGATTTTCAAGAGAAGAAAACAAGAAAAGGAATAGGATTCAGAGTACATACCTAAAGCAAGAAGTATTATTTGCGTGACAACCAGCAAGGCAAGGGCAGAGACAAATGGCTGAGCCATGGCTACGTAGGTTCATGAACATGTAGGTTCATGTTCCAAAGGTCTAGTACTAGCCCCAAGTAGGCCCATGACAAATTCAGTGGGGAAGAAGGAGAGATTGAAGGTAATGAGAGTGGGACAGAGATCAAAGAGAAGGACAGGTTATGGCCCACAGCTGATTATGATTACCTGATGGAGCTCTTGCCCACGGGAGAAAGGTTCTTGGTGAGGCTTGTGAAGCTAAACAAGGAGCCTCAAAATTACTGAAAACCCCACCATACAACCACAGCCATACAACCATTCAGCCACACCGAATCTATGATAGCAGTTTGTTGCTGGTACCATCACAATAAAGAGAGTATTCTTTGAACAGAGGTGTGTAGCAATAGGGGATGGGGAACTGAGGGTACCCACTAGAAAGTCCTAAATGCCAGGGACCCAAGAGGTTGCCAGGACCTAACAAGGATTACATTAGCTGAAATACCCAAAAAAGGGAGATAAAACCTGTACAGACTACACCCAGAGGATAGGCATGGCCCCTGGTTGAGGGATGGGGCCACTCATCTGTCTCAAGAATATTAATCCATATTGCTTCTATCAATAATAAATACAGGGAGAAAGAGTGGAGGGGAGAATGGTTTAGAAACCCCACAGGAAGAGCAATATCAACCAACAAGACCCTAAAAGCTCCCAGGGACTAAACCATGAAATAATGAGTACATATGACGGGACCCATGGCTCCAGCCACATATGTAGCAGGGGATTACCTTATCTGTCATCAATGTGAGGGGAGCCCCTTGGCCCTGTAGAGGCTCAATGACCCAACATAGGGGAATGCTAGAGTGATGAGGCAGGAGTGAATAAGTGGGTAAGGGAATAGCCTCATAGAAGCAGGGGGACAGGGGAGGGGATAGGTGGTTTAAGTGGGAAGGGGATAACTTTGAAATGTAAATAAATAAAATAACCCATAAAATAAAATAAAGAATGCTGTCACAGAGCCCAGGATTAGGCTCTTGTTTTGAGGACACACACACACACACACACACACACCACACACACTACCAACAACAACACTATCACTCCCAACAACAACAACATCAAAATGACAGGAATTAACAATCATTGGTCATTAACATTCTCAACATTAATGAAACCTTCCCCTAAATTGACCATATAGATGGTCACAAAGCAAGCCTCAACAGATGCAAGAAAATTGAAATAACTAATTTTATCTTATTAGATCAAGATAAATTAAAGCTGGACTTCAACAACCACAGAAACATCAGGAAGTCTACTAAGTTATAGAAACTCAACTAGAAAACATCATACTAAGTGAGGTAACCCAGACTCAAAAGGTGACTCATGGTATGCACTCACTAATAAGTGGATATTAACCTAGAAAACTGGAATACCCGAAACATAATCCATACATCAAATGAGGTACAAGAAGAAAGGAGGAGTGGCCCCTTGTTCTAGAAAGACTCAGTGAAGAAGTATAGGGCAAAACCAGAAAGGGGAAGTGGGAAGGGGTGGGTGGGAGGACAGGGGGAGAAAAGGGTGCTTATGGGACTTTCGGGGAGTGGGGGCTAGAAAAGGGGAAATCATTTGAAATGTAAATAAAAAATATATTGAATAAAAAAAAAAGAAACTCAACTCTCTACACAATGATCACTAGATAAGGGACAAAATAAAGATAGAAATTAATGATATTCTAAAATTCAATGAAAAAGGAGGGGCAACATACCAAAATTTATGAGACACAATGAAAGCATTGCTAAGAGGATAATTCCTAGCACTAAATGCCTTCATAAAGAAATTAGAGAGTTCTCATACTGGTAGTATAAAAGTGTACCTGAAACCTCTAGAAAAGGAAAGGCGAACATAGCCAAGAAGAGTAGACAGCAGGAAGTAATCAAAACTTGTGCTGAAAACAATCAATTAGAAACAAAGAGAATAATACAAAAAATTAATGACAGCAAGAGTTTACTCCTCCAGAATATCAACATGATAAACAAACTCTTAATCAAACTGATTAGAGAAAATATCCAAATTAACAAAATCAGATATGAAAAGGGAAACAACAACAGATTCTGAGAAAACCTAAAAATCGTTAAGTCTTACTACAAAAGTCTATAATCCGCAAAATTATAAAATCTAAATAAAATAGAAGATTTTTTAGATAAATCCCACTTACCAACATTAAATCAAGATCAGGTTAACCATTTAAACAGTCCCATAATCACTAAGGAACCAGTCAGAATGGCTAAGATTAAAAAATCAGGAGACAGCAGGTGTTGGAGAGGGTGTGGAGAAAGAGGAACACTCCTCCACTGCTGGTGGGGTTGCAAATTGGTACAACCACTCTGGAAATCAGTCTGGCGGTTCCTCCGAAAACTGGGCACCTCACTTCCAGAAGATCCTGCTATACCACTCCTGGGCATATACCCAGAGGATTCCCCACCATGTAATAAGGATACATGCTCTACTATGTTCATAGCAGCCCTGTTTATAATTGCCAGATGCTGGAAAGAACCCAGGTATCCCTCAACAAAAGAGTGGATGCAAAAAATGTGGTATATCTACACAATGGAGTACTATTCAGCCATTAGAAACAATGAATTCATGAAATTCTTAGGCAAATGGATGGAGCTAGAGAATATCATACTAAGTAAGATAACCCAGACTCAAAAGGTGAATCATGGTATGCACTCACTAATAAGTGGATATTAACCTAGAAAACTGGAATACCCAAAACATAATCCACACATCAAATGAGGTACAAGAAGAAAGGAGGAGTGGCCCCTGGTTCTGGAAAGACTCAGTGAAGCAGTATTCGGCAAAACCAGAACGGGGAAGTGGGAAGGGGTGGGTGGGAGGACAGGGGAAGAGAAGGGGGCTTACGGGACTTTCAGGGAGTGGGGGGCTAGAAAAGGGGAAATCATTTGAAATGTAAATAAATTATATCGAATAAAAAATTAATAAAAAAGAAGCAGCAATCAAAAATGTACTACCCCCTCTAAAAAAAAAAAAAAAAACAGCCCCTAGGGTCAGATGATTTTAGTGCAGAATTTTATCATACTTTTAAAGAAGAGATAAATACAAATATTTCAGGTTGAAAGGCTTGGAAGAGATCAGAAATTCAAGGAGTATACCTAAACATAATAGATTTAATATACAGCAAGGTCATAGCCAATACTAAATTAAATGGAGAGAAATTTTAAACAATCCCACTAAAATTAGAGAAAATACGAGGCTGCTCACTCTCTCCCTATCTATTCAATATAATACTTGAAGTTCTTACTAGGGCAATAAGACAACAAAAGGAGATCAAGGGAACATAAATAGGACAGGAAGATGTCAAGGTATCACTATTTGCAAATGATGTGATAGTATACATAAGGAACACCCACATTTTTACAAGAGAACTCATAAAGCTGATAAACATCTTGAGCAAAGTGACTGGGTACAAAAAAAAAACTGAAAAGAAAAACCAGTGGCCGTCCTTTATACAAACAACAAGTGGACTACTAAAGGAATTAGAGAAACAATACCCATCATAATATAAAATACTTTGGAGTAACACTAACCAAGGAAGTGAAAGATCTGCATGAAAAGAACTTCAAGTCCCTGAAGAAAAAAATCGAAGAAAATATCAGAAGATGGAAAGATCACCCATTCTAATGGATAGATAGGATTAACATGTGAAAATGACCATCTTACCAAAAGTAATCTGCGTGTTCATTGCAATCCCCATCAAACTTCCAACACAGTTCTTTATAGACTTTGAAAAGGCAATTATTTTTCAAAGTCTATAAAGCAAAACGTCATATGGAAAAAAGGAAACCCAGGACAGCTAACAGTCCTGTACAATAAAAGAATTTCTGGAGGTATAATCATTCCTGATCTCAAGTTGAACTAAAGACCAATAGTAATTAAAAACTACATTGTATTGGTATAGAAACAGACAGGATGAACAATGGAATAAAACTGAAGACCCTGAAAAGATTAAAAAAGAATTTACCTATAGATACTTGATTTTTGACAAAGAAGCCAAAAACCATAGAATGGAAAAAGAAAGTGTCTGCAATAAATGGTGCTGGTCTAAGTGGATGTCTGTGTAGAAGGATGCAAATAGATCCATATTTTTCACTGTATACAAATCTTAAGTACTTGTGGATCAAATACCTAAACATAAAACCAGATGAACTAAATCTAATAGAAGAGAAAGTGGGGAATAGCTTTGAGTGCATTGATACAGGAGACAGATTCCTGAACAGACTGGCTCAGGCTCTAAGATCAACAACTGACAATTGGGACCTCATGAAACTGAAAAGATTTTTACAAACTCTACATCTGACTGAGAGTTAATATCCAAAACATATAAAGAATTAAGTAGTTAGACACCAACAAACCAAATACCCAATTAAAAAATGGGATGCAGAGCTAAAGAGAGAATTCTTAACAAATGAACCTCTAATTGAAAAGAAGCACCTAAGGAAATGTAGTTTCCTTAGTCATTAGGAAAATTCAAATCAAAACAACCCTAAGATTCTAACTTACACAAGTCAGAATGACTAAGATAAACTCAATTGACAGCACATGATGGAAAGGATGTTGAACATGGGGAACACTTGTCTATTGCTCGTTAGAGTGCAAAGTTGTGCAACCACTTTGGAAATCAGAAAGCTAGGAATATTTTTACTTCAAGACACAGCTGTACCACTCCTGGACGTATATCCCCAAAAGGTACCCTAGTATACTACATGGAAACTTGCTCAACTGTGTTCATAGCAGCTTTATTTGTACAGCCAAAACCTGGAAATAATCCAAATGTCACTCAACTGAAGTGAAAACTGAGTAAAGAAAATGTGCTATATGTACACAGTGGAATGCTATTCAGCTATTTAAAACAAAGACATCATGAATTTTTAGGCAACTGAATGGAAGTTGGGAATACCATTCTGAGTGATGTTTTCTAGAGCCAAAAGAAATGTATGGTATATACTTGTTTATAGGTACACATTAGCCATAAAATACAGGTTAACCATACTGCAGTTTATAGACCCCAAGAAACTGGGTAATAAGGGAGGATACATGAATATCATCAGAGGGGCAATAATCATAGAGAGGTGGATGTAAAGAGAAAGAGGGAACTGAGTAGGAATGGTGGTGAATAGGGAAACTGGGCTGGTGATTGGGTATGGAGAAAAGAGTGGTGGGAAAGGGTTGAACGTGTGAATGGAAATTGGTGGAGTCATCTCTGGGATTACCTGGAGGTCTGGGATGGGTGAGGATACTGTGTGTCAGCCTAGGTGAGATTCTTACAAGATGGAGATATAAACCATGAAGTGGCCAGCTACTAAAGCCAGACAAGACTATAGAGGAGAAAGAGAGACATCAACCTTCCCACAAAACCTTCTGTTCACAATTTGTCTTGCATACAAAATGTGCAGGGATATCATACTAAGTGCGGTAACCCAGACTCAAAAGATGAATCATGGTATGTACTCACTAATAAGTGGATATTAACCTAGAAAACTGGAATACCCAAAACATAATCCACACATCAAATGAGGTACAAGAAGAACGGAGGAGTGGCCCCTTGTTCTGAGAAGATTCAGTGAAGCAGTATAGAGCAAAATCAGAACAGGGAAGTGGGAAAGGTTGGATGGGAAAACAGGGGGAGGGAAGGGGACTGATGGGACTTTTGGGGAGTGGGGTCCAGAAAAGGGGAAATCATTTGAAATGTAAATAAATATATCAATAAAAAAAAATCAAACCAAAAAAAAAATTGAACAGAGACTGAAGGAACAGCCAACCGATGACTGTCCCAAGTTGAGACCCATCTCATGCAAGAAAACCAAGCCCTAATACTTTTAATGATATGCTGCTATGCTTACAGACAAGAAGCAAGCATAACGTCTCCTGAGAGGTTTCATCCAGTAGTGGATGGGGGCAGATGCAGAGACCCACAGCCAACTATCAGGCAGAATCGAGGGAGTCTTGTGGAAGAGTTGAGGATAGAATTGAGCAAGCTGAAGGAGTCAAGGACATCACAAGAAGATCAAATAACCTGGATCCCTGGGCTCAAAGAGACTAGGCCACCAACCACGGAGTATGCAGGGGCTGAATGTCAACCCCTTAAACATTTGTATCACATGTGCACTTGGTCTTCATGTGGGATCACTGACAAGTGGAGCAGAGGCTATCTCAGTCTATGTTCTCTGCCACTGGATCCCCTTCCCCTGACCCGGACCTCTTAGCTGGGCTTCAGTGGGAGAGGATGTGCCTGGTCTTCTGGGGCTAGATGTCCCAGAGTAGGGTGGTCCTCAAGGGAGCTTCCCTTGGGGGAAGGGATTTATCAGAGTGGGTTCAGGAATATAGAAGATAAGGGGGTTATGATCAGAATGTAAAGTGAAAAAAAAATAAATTAGTGGAGAAAAAGGATTTTTTCATTTTATTGTCTAAATATCCCAAAAATAAATGATACCTATAGTTGAAATTTCCACACTATTCTATACTGTAAAGTAAATGTACAAATTAAGTGTATAATACATTTATAACAAAAGTCATTGTTTAGGCCATGTTATTTTAGGTGATCTTTCAAATTGTTTTACAGAGAAAAGCAATGGTCACTCAGGAAGCATTGGAAAATATTTCCTTAGTGAATGTGATTAGGGAACATTGAGTCAGATGAGTTTTGGCAGTAAGATCATTTCGGTTTCAAAACTATGAATATATATATATATCACCAGAAGTATAGAGATTTGCCCAAGATTACAGTAAAAAAATGCCAGGAAACAGTTTCACATACTCAATATTTTAACTATAGATCTTATGAAATCATTTCCTGTATTCATTGAAGAAAAAACAGAATACTCCATTCTTATATATTCAGTGGTACACTTCTTAGAAGTAAGATGTTTTTAAAAGTTTTATACACTGACTGAACTCAGTAGTTTGAGAGTGCTCTCTGATTACAGAATAAAAAGAAAAGCTGAAGTTTTGATTTAGGAAGAGAGTGAATTTTATCATTTTTAAGCCAATAAAAAGGCAGATTAAAATATAAAACCACTAATATATTTCCAAGACATAATTACTTTTATTTCATTTATATTTTTATTTTACTATCAATATACCCAAGATTCTTAAAAGCACTTTAGGCTTATTTTTATTCATACAACTGTAAAATGTTGATATCATGCATCAAATTTAATGAAGAAACTACTAATAAGAAGGGTAATGGATTATTTTAATTTCTTAAGAATATAATCAATAAAATAACTGAATATCTATTCCAGTGTTGAGGGAAAGCATCCCAGACACACATTATACCAGCTCTCCCAATGTAAGACTTTTGCAGTCTACCAGTCTGTTAACACTTCTTATTGGTTTAATTCCACAATTTTTTCTATAACATGATAAATCTCAGCTGTATGTATGCATGCACATATATATACACACATGTATTACATATACACGTGTGCATGTCTACACATATATGCATATTACATATATAGGTACGTAGGCACATTGATACATAGATATAATTTAATCAGATCATTACCCATGTTTTAAAACTTTACATTTTCTACAGATACCTTAAAATATAAAGTTTATTTTAAGCTTACTAAAAATAATAACATGACAAAATATGTTCATAATGAAGAAAAATATAGAGCATATACATTTTCTTTTACTTTCCCCAAATAATATTAAACGTAAAGATAGGCATTTTTTCATTTTAAAAGAGATAGCTTACAGAAATTTTCCCTACCTTTCACTCAGTCTATCAAAATGAAAAATATTTCATCTCAGTGAGCTGGATAACATGGGTGAAGAAAGTTCTCTCCAGGGCTCTGGAGGTGAGGCAGATCATTCCGTGATATCTGTTGCTCTTCAGAGGCCAGCATTTGTTTCCGGGCTGTCTGTAACTATGCTATGCCTAGTAATTTTCAAAATCTTCCCTTGTTCAGTAACTATACCTGTTTCTAGAAAACACCTTACTCTATGTGGCCTTTCAGTGATAAGAGTACTTACTAGTCAAGCCCAGTCAATATCTTCCACATACTTTTGTAGCCAAAACACCCCAGTTGTCTCCATTTCTCAGCAATAGTCATCTTACCTGTGAGAAGGCCTGCTTTCTGGAGCCTCCTGTGCAGTCACATTAAGTTCAAGGTGAGAATATAGCTTCCTTCTGTAGACTTTCAAGTGGCCCAGGACTCTTACCCTGAAATGATTGCCTTAAAATGAGTACAAATTGGAGAAGGCTTAAAGACTATATAATATGTTTTGTTAGAATTCTCTATGTGAATTTTTGAAAAGGTTAATCAATTCATGTTGGTTTTGATTTGACATTATTGTTGATCACATTTTACAATTTTCTTTTTTATATTGGATATTTTATGTATTTACATTTCAAATGTTATCCCCTTTTCAGGTTTCCCCTCCGGAACCCCACTCTCCCCTCCCCCTTCTCCTGCTTCTATGAGGATTCTCCCTTCCCACCCATCCACTCCTACCTCACCACCCTGGCATTCCCCTACACTGGGGAATGGAGCCTTCACAGGACCAAGGGCTTCACCTATTGATGCCAGACAATGCCATCCTCTGCTATGTATGCAGCTGGAGTCATGGTTCCCTCCATGTGTACTCTTTGATTGGTGGTTTAGTTCCTGGGAACTCAGGGTGTTGGGGGTCTGGTTAGTTGTAATTTTCAGAACAATGACCAATATTGGGAAGAAAAGAGGTGAAAATGTCAGTCATTCTATGTGCCTGATATATAGATATACGATACTACATCAGTTTGTTCACACTGTGTATCTGAGCCACTCAGCAGAACTCTGGGTTTGGAAATAGAATTTGTAATTGATGGAGGTGGAAAGAAAGTTTGAAATTTGAAAGGGTAAAATTTTATACAATATGGTTGCCATGGAGGTAGAAACAACTAACTAGAAACCATGTTACCTTTGTTCTACACTATCAAAAGTGTGACACATGTCTGCCATTGCCAACAATAGCTTTGAACAGCTAAGTCTTGGCCTCATCTTTCTTTTATAGACTTTGCTATAGAAAACACCTCAGGTAATTTATGAACATGGTAAAATGTCTTGCTATTTCAATGGATCTGAAATTACATGCTTAAATATGTTTTTTTAGACCATAGATTTTGAAGGCTTCAAGCTGTTCATGAAGACCTTTCTGGAAGCTGAGCTCCCGGATGATTTCACTGCCCACCTTTTCATGTCATTCAGCAACAAATTCCCCCATTCCAGCCCAAATGTAAAGAGCAAGCCTGCTCTGCTTTCAGGTGGTGAGTATGTTTCTGTAGAAATGCACATAAACTATGCCTTGTAAAGGAGACATGAGTATTACAACATTGAGGGAAGGAAATTTGTTTGAAAGTTGTCTGTGTGTCTACATGGAATTTATAATGGATAGTGATTTTTAAAATGTCCTCAGTAAAATAAGCAGTATAGAAAGTAGTTCACATTACCTTGATGACCTTAAGCCACATTTTCATCAAGTTTGGAATATTTTTTTTCAAAATTACTGAACAAATATAAACAACTATACATTTGAAAATATAATAAAGAGAATCTATATATAGGAAACATATAATATTTAAAAATCAATGGTGGAATCTATCATTACACACTTAAATTCATATCTGTGAGCTCAGAACATTTTTGATTTTTCTTAGTTACATTTTTGCACTATAGATATAGTCCAGTTAGGAAGACATATGTTTTGATGGATTTCCTCAAGAATATAAAACATGAACTTGTTTAGACGGTGATGGAGGACTGGAAAAATTATAGCAATAAAATTGAGAAAGCTGGAACAGTAGGCAGCCTATATGGTCCTTATATTGGAGGAACAAAAAAAAAAAAAAAAGAAAGAAAAGAAAAGGCGAGGGCCTGGGGCACAGTCTGAAATAAGAGCAGCATTAGACTGACTTAACTCACGGTCTTCTGTATAGAACTTCCTTCTTGTTTTCCTTTTATTGTATATTTTCTTTATTTATATTTTAAATGTTATCCCCTTTCCAGGTTTCCTCTCCAGAAACCTCCTATCATACTCCTCTTACCCCCTGCCTCTATGAGGGAGCTCCCCTACCCACCTATTCCTGCCTTCCCACCCTGGCATTCCCCATGATGGAGCATCAAATTCCCACTGGACCAAGGGCCACTCCTCCCACTGATGTCCAACAAGGCCATCCTCTGCTGCATATTTACATATTCAGCTGGAGCCATGAGTCCCTCCATGTGTACTCTGTGGTTGGAAGTCCAGTCCCTAGGAGATCGGGTGGGGGTGGGGAGTAATGGCTGGTTGACATTGTTGTTCCCTCCACCAGACTGCAAACCCCCTTAGCTCCTTCAGTCCCTTTTCCAACTCCTCTATCTAACTCAGTCCAATGGTTAGCTGTGAGCATCTGCCTCTGGATTTGTCAGGCTCTGACAGAGCCTCGCAGGAAACAGCCATATCAGGTTCCCTCCAGCAAGCATTTCCTAGCATCCTCAATAGGGTCCAGGTTTGGTGACTGTATGTGGGATGGATACTCAGTGGGGCAGTCTCTGGATGGACTTTTTTCAGCCTCTGTTTCACACTTTATCTCCATATTTCCTAGTATGAGTATTTTGTTTCCCCTTCTAAGAAGCACTTTGGTCTTCCTTCCTTTTGAGCTTCAAATGGTCTGTGAATTGTATCTTGCATATTCCGAGCTTTGGAGATAATATCCACTTTTCAGTGAGTGCATACCATGTGTGTTCTTTTCTGTCTGGATTACCTCACTCAGGAGGATATTTTAAAGTTCCACCCACTTGCCTGTGAATTTCATGAAGTCATTGTTTTTAATAGCTGAGTAGTACTCCATTGTGTAAATGTATCATATTTTCTGTATCCATTCCTCTTTTGAGGGACATCTGGCTTCTTTCCAGCTTCTGGCTATTATGAATGTGGCTACTATGAACATAATGGAGCATGTGTCCTTATTATATGTTGGACCACCTTTTGGGTATATGCCCAGGAGTGGTATAGCTGGGTTCTCAGGTAGTACCATGTCCAATTTTCTGAGGAACCACCCGACTGATTTCCAGAGTAGTTGTACCAGCTTGCAACCCCACCAGCAATGGAGTAGTTTACCTCTTTCTCTACATCCTCACCAGCATCTGTTGTCATCTAAGGTTTTGATCTTAGCCATTCTTACTAACTGAGGTGGAATCTCAGAGTCATTTTGATTCGCATCTCCCTGATGACTAAGAATGCTGAACACTTCTTTAGGTGCCTCTTGGCCATTTCCTGAGTTTCCTCAATTGAGAATTCTTTGTTTAGCTCTGTTCCCCCATTTTTTTATTAGGGTTTTTTGGTTCTCTGGAATCTAACTTCTTGAGTTCTTTGTAAGTACTGGATATTAGCCCTCTATTGGGTGTAGGATTGTTAAAGATCTTTTCTTAATATGTTGGTTGTCATTTTGGTCTATTGATTGTGTCCTTTGCCTTACAGAAGCTGTGCAATTTTATGAGGTCCCATTTGTGGATCTTAGAGCATAAGCCACTGATGTTCTGTTCAGGAAATTTTCCCCTGTGCCCATGTGTTTGAGGCTTTCCCCCACTTTCTCTTCTATTAGATTCTGTGTATCTGGTTTTCTGTAGAACTTCCTTCTAAGCTTCCTCAGACCAGAAGCACATTAATGGACTTTAGTCTCAGACTTCTTAATACTAGGACACTTGTGCTTCACCAACTAGCAGGAGGTTCACTATGTCTAGTCATGGTTAGTGCTAACACTAGCTGGAGAAGAATCTCTGTTACCCAAATCCACTGTTGTAGGATGCACGCTAAAGGTATTGACCTTGTCTTTGCTCCCATATTCTCATCTCTGACAGTGCACCTCTTCAAACCTGACAGACATGAGGCTTGAGTGCTGCAATGTGGTCTAAAAGTTACATTCGCGTTCATTGATCTTAGGATTTGTTTTAATTTGGAGAATAAATGTATTTGTGTGATATCTATTAATATTTCCTTAATTAAAGATAAGTCCTCAGAGAAGTAAGGGCAATTGACTTATCACATGATAGCAAAGTAACTTGCTTTAAAAATATCTATCTTTAAATGCCAAACCTAAGTGATTTTTGAAGTATAGTACTATTTTCCACTGTTGGATTTCCTTGCAAATTGTTTCCTGGAAGTTAGCTGGAAGCTCACATCTGCCTCTGTTCATGTCATCATGCTGTGTCCCATGCTCTCTTAAACATTTCAGTACACAATCCTGAGAAAGTGAGAGTGAGAAAAACAGTATCGTTATGAAAATAATCCAAACAGTACAAATCCCTGAAAGCTCTGAGTGCCCAAGACAGACAGGCACTAACATGGAGTGCAGGCCGTAGTACCACTGAGAAGATGTAGGGACCAGGAGTGAGAGAAAAGTGTAATCCCTGCACTCTGACAACACAAGTTTTAAAACTATTTTAGAAAATAGATGATAGAACCATTATCAAACAATAAGCTGTGGCAATTTAATAATGCTCCTGCAACCTGACAAATTGTACTGTTTCCACACAAACCTTTCAGTGTTCTTTACATTAAAAATTTTAGGCATTATGTACAGTGACAAAGTTTGTGTATGCAAATAAGTATGTGTATAGCTACACTTTGTCACAGATCCCCTAATAATCTACATGGCATTTTGTGAAATGGAGAAATTAATCCTATGAAGACTTTTACTGTCACCTGTTCCACATTGCCTATTAACTATAATATTGGCTTTGAAATTGTGTAGTTCCTAAGATAGTAAAATAGATCTATCTTGCCACTTCTGCTTCAACAAAGTCTTGGGTACCTGATATGCCACTCCACTAAACAACTACTGATTTCTCTTCAATACTATGAAAATTACTGAATTGTAGATGTTATACTGTTCTTGCACACATTTCAACACTTTAGAATTCCTCTTTAGAATTTAGAGTAATGGTGATTCTCAGACACTCTACTATACTAAGATCTCCATTTCAGTCACCATGGCCTTAGTACGAAGAAAAATAAAAGAAAGAATTTTATAAATATGTATACTTTGGACTTGTACTGTCCAAGATTTCTTTAAGTGCGTCTCAGCCCTTGGAGATTCCTCTGTAGCCAATTCTCTCTTTAATTCTATACCCCATTATTTGGTTGGGTTTGTTGGTTTGTTGGTGGTTAGCTTCTTGAGTTCTGTATATATTTTGGATATTAGCCTTCTATGTGGTGTTAGTGAAGAATTTTTACCAATTTGTAGGTTGCAGGATTGTCCTATTGACTATGTACTTTGTCTTATAGAAGCTTTCCAGTTTCATGAGATCTGATTTATCAATTCTTGATCTTAGAGCCTGAGCCATTGGAATTCTGTTTACAAAATTTCCCCATGTCAATGAGTTCAAGTTTCTTTCCACCTTTCTCTTCTTTGATATTTGATGTATCTGATTTTATGTTGAGGTCCGTGATCCACTTTGACTTGAACTCTGTGTAAGGTAACAAATATAGATCTATTTTTATTTTTCTACATATGGACTACCAGTTAGACCGGCACCATTTATTGAAGATGGTGTCTTTTTTCCATTGTATAATTTTGGCTTTGGAACTCAAAGTCTCTTATCAACAGGGAAATAATTGATTCCATTAAGCTAACTAGTAATACATTGTGAGATGACTTGAGTATGCTTGGACCATGGGAAATGGCACTATTAGGTGCTGTAGCCTTGTTGAAAGCGGTGTGGCCTTGTAGGAGGAAGAATGTCACTATGGGTGTGTTGAGAATCCTGTTTTGGCTGCCTTCACATCAAGATGTACATCTCTCAGGTCCTTCTCCAGGACCATTTCTTATGCATACTGCCATGCTTCCCATCATGATGATAATGGACTGAACCTCTGAAACTGTAAGCCAGCCCCAATTAAATGTTGCCCTAATAGGTGTTGCATTGGTCATGGTGTTTGTTCACTTCAATAACACCCTAACTAAAACACTTGGTAAGCAAACTTTTTTTGTTATAGTTATGGAGTAATGAACTCAGATCACATTAGTGACTGAGCCATCCCCTATGCCCTGAATTTTTGTCTTTAGTTTTGTCTTGTTGATGTTTGTTTGTTTTATATTTTTAATTTATAATTACATCATTTCTCTCACCCCTTTCTTCTTCCAAACACTCCTTTATACCACTTTGCCCTCTTTCCAATTTATGTCCTCTTATTCCATTAAATATTGCTATGAATATGTGTTTATGCATAATGAATATATGTGTGTAGATGTATACACACATATGTATACATGTGTATACATGTGTACATATACATATACACATACATATATATATTCCTAGTCAGGGTTTCTATTCTTGTGCAAACATCACGACCAAAAAACAAGTTGGAGAGTAAAGGGTACATTAAGCTTACACTTCCACACTGCTGTTCATCACTAAAGGAAGTCAGGACTAGAACTCAAGCAGGTCAGAAAGCAGGAGCTGATGCAGAGGCCATGTTCCTTACTGGATTGCTTCCCCTGGCTTGCTGAGCCTGCTATCCTATAGAACCCAAGAATACCAGCCTAGAGATGGTACCATCCACAAGGGGCCCTCCCCCCTTGATCACTAATTGAGAAAATGCCCCACAGTTGGATCTCATGGAGGCACTTCTCCAACTGAAGCACCATTCTCTGTGATAACTCCAGCCTATGTCAAGTTAACACACAAAAACAACCAGTGCATATATGCAGCTCAGTTTGTGTGATGTTACTGTAGTATGTATGTTTTCATGTCTAAACATTTGTATTTGGATAATAAATTAGTGTGCCTTTCCCTGGAGACAACTATTTCTCCCATTCTCAGCATTCCTATAACAAGCCTGTAGTTCTTTGTATAAAACAGAAAGTCAACATTGTATAGCTGGAATAAGCAGGAAGACTGGATATTAGTATGAAAGGCTGAGCAAGGAATCTAAAAAGATAAATTGAGGTATTCAAATACATGCTTTAGTTTTTTTTATAATATACATATTATAAAATTCTTCTACCCAGAGAGCAGCAGAAAGAGAGAAGCTCTGCGGCCATATTCACTCCCTGCCAGGACAGAAAAGGGTCATGAGGTACTGTATCACCCTGAGCTTTAGATCGCTGGTGGTGCAAACCAGCAGGGGTCTGCCTGCACCAAAGAACTGAGCACATAGGTGGTTTGTCCTCCAGCCCGCTGGGCATGGGACCTGTGTCCTTCCCAGAGAGCAGTAGAGGAAGAGATTCCCCACGGCCATAGTTGCTCCCTGCCAGGACAGAAAAGCATCACTAGGTAGGGATCACCCTGAGCTTTAGGTCTCTGGGGGTGCAAATCTCCAGGGGTCTGCCTGCACTCAGGAACTGAGCACATAGGCGGTTTATCTGCAAGCGAGTCCGTTGTGGGACCTGTGTTCTATATGAGAATCAACAGAGGGAGTGACCCCCACCACACCATCTTCGCTCCATAACAGAGCAGTCAGAGAACACCTGGCTGACCTTGACAACCTAAGTATAACATTGCTTGAGGCAAGACTGAGAAGGGCTCCAAAGGCACAAAAGAGGTAGGCAGTATATCAGTAATCTGTGCCAGAGGAAACCCAGTCATCCAGTGTTGCAGAAATAATATTAAAGATCCACAGTAGGTTGAAGCATCAGCCAGTGACAATAAGACCATCTAACACCAGGGAGAACTAGATGGCTAAAGGCAAACGTAGGAACATTACTAACAGAAACCAAGGCATTTTGGCAGCATCTGAACCCAATTCTCCAACAATACCAAGTCCTGAATACCCCAACACACCAGAAAAATGAGAGTTGGATTTAAAAGCACTGGTAAGGATGCTGATAGAGGAACACATGAAGGACATAAATAAATCTCTTAAAGAAATTCAGGACAAAAATGATCAAAAGCTAGAAGCCCTTACAAGGGAAACACAAAAATCACTTAAAGAAATTCAGGAGAATATGGGTCAGAAGTTAGTAGCCAATAAGGAGGAAATGCAAAAATCACTTAAAAAAATACAGGAGAAGTTTGATCAACAGGCTGAAGTCATGAAAGAGGAAACACAAAAATCTCTTAAAGAATTAGAGGAAAACACAAGCAAGAAAATGACAGAACTGAGCAAAAACTTCCAGGATCTAAAAACAGAAGTAGAAACAACTAAGAAAGCACAAAGGGAGACAACTTTGGAGATAGAAAACCTTGGGAAGAAATCAGGGGACAAAGATGCAAATATCAACAACAGAATACAAGAGGTAGAAGAAAGAATCTCAGATGCCGAAGATACCATAGAAACAATGGAGTCAACAGTTAAAGAAAATGCAAAATGCAAAAAGCTTGTAACCCAAAACATCCAGGAAATCCAGGACACAATAAGAAAGCCAAATCTAAGGATTATAGGCATTGATGAGAGTGAAGATTTACAACTTAAATGGCCAGCAAATATCTTCAACAAAATTATGGAAGAAAACTTCCCTAACCTAAAGAGAGATGTGCCCATGAATATACAAGAAGCCTACAGAACTCCAAACAGACTGGACCAGAACAGACATACCTCCCGTCACATAATAATCAAAACCCCAAATGTACTAAACAAAGAAAGAATACTTAGGGCAGTAAGAGAAAAAGGGCAAGTAACATATAAAGGAAGACCTATCAGAATTACACCAGACTTCTCACCAGAGACCATGAAAGCTAGAAGATCCTGGGCAGAGCTCATGCAGACTCTAAGAGAACACAAATGCCAGCCGAGACTACTATACCCAGCGAAACTCTCAATTACTATAGATGGAGAAACCAAGATATTCCATGACAAAACCAAATTTACACAATATCTTTCCACAAACCCAGCCCTACAAAGGATAATAGGGGGAAAACACCATTACAACGAGGGAAACTATACCCTAGAAAAAGCAGGATATTAAGCGTCTTTCATCAAACCCAAATGAAGATAACCACACACGTATAAAATTAAAATAAAAAATGATAGGAAGCAATAACCACTACTACTTAATATCTCTTAACATCTTTATTGATATATTTTTTTTTATTTACATTTCAAATGATTTCCCCTTTTCTGGGTCCCCACTCCCCGCAAGTCCCATAAGCCCTCTTCCCTCCCTCTGTTCCTCTATCTACCCCTTCCCACTTCCCTGCTCTGGTATTCCCATATACTGTTACACTGAGTCTTTCCAGAACCAGGGGCCACTCCTCCATTCTTTTTGGACATCATTTAAAATGTGGATTATGTCTTGGGTATTCAAAGTTTCTAGGCTAATATCCACTTATCAGTGAGTGCATACCATGATTGATCTCTTGAGACTGTGTTACCTCACTTAGTATGATGTTCTCCAGCTCCATCCATTTGTCTAAGAATTTCATAAATTCATTGTTTCTAATGGCTGAATATTACTCCATTGTGTAAATATACCACATTTTTTGTATCCATTCCTCCGTTGAAGGACACCTGGGTTCTTTCCAGCTTCTGGCTATTAAAAAAATGTAAAAAAAAAAAAAAAAAAAAAAAAAAAGAGGGAAAATCCAGGAACAAGTGAGGGGTGAAACAAACAAACAAACAAACAAAAAAATCACCACTATCCACGGCCTACTAGTAAGTAGTGTTTGTGTGTGTATAATACAGAACTGTCAATGTATGAACTTCCCGGTGGGTCTGAGGACAATAAAAGTTGTTTGATCAAAAAAAATATATCTTTTAACATCAATGGATTCAATTCCCCAATAAAAAGACATAGACTAACAGACTGGTTACATAAATAGGACCCTACATTTTGCTACATACAGGAAACACACCTCAGTGTCAAAGTCAAAAACTAACTTAGAGTAAAAGGCTGGAAGGCAATTCTACAAGCAAATGGTCCCAGGAAACAAGCTGGAGTTGCCATTCTAATATCAGATAAAATTGACTTTCAACCTAGTGTCATCAAAAGAGACATGGAAGATCATTTCTTACTGGTCAAAGAAAAAATCCAACAAGAAGAACTCTCAATCCTGAACATCTATGCTCCAAATACAAGGGCACCCTCATTCATAAAAGAAACTTTACTAAAGTTCAAAGCACACATTGCACCTAACACAATAATTGTGGGTGACTTCAACACTCCACTCTCACCAATGGAATTTAATGGAAATGAAGGCACAACATACATAAATCAATGGGACACAATGAAAGCATTGCTAAGAGGAAAACTGATAGCTTCGAGTGCCTCCAAAAAGAAATTTGAGAGAGCATACACTAGAAGATTAACAGAACAACTGAAAGCCCTGGAACAAAAAGAAGCTAATTCACCTAGGAGGAGAAGAAGACAGGAAATCATCAAACTCAGGGCTGAAATCAATCAAGTAGAAACCAAGAGAACCATAAAAAGAATCAACAAAACCAAAAGCTGGTTCTTTGAAAAAATCAACAAGATAGATAAACCCTTAGCCAGACTAACCAAAGAGCACAGAGAAAGTATCCAAATTAACAAAATTAGAAATGAAAACGGAGATATTACAACAGACACCGAGGAAATTCAAATCATCAGATCCTACTACATAAACCTGTACTCAACACAACTGGAGAATCTGGAGGAAATGGACATTTTCTTAGACAGATACCAATTGCCAAAATTAAACCAGGATCAAATAGACCATCTAAAGAGACCCATAACCCATAAAGAAATAGAAGGGGTCATAGATAGCCTTCCAACCAAAAAAAAAAAGCACAGGACCAGATGGGTTCAGTGCAGAATTCTATCAGACCTTCAAAGAAGACTTAACACCAATACTCTTCAAACTATTCCACCAAATAGAAACAGAAGGACCACTACCCAATTCCTTCTATGAAGCCACTATTACGCTGATACCAGAACCACACAAAGATCCAATTAAGAAAGTGACAGACAAGTGGAACAATGGAATAGAATTGAAGATCCAGAAATGAATCCACACACCTATGGTCACTTGATCTTCGATAAAGGAGCCCAAAACATTCAGTGGAAAAAAAGATAGCCTTTTCAACAAATGGTGATGGATCAATTGGAGGTCAGCATGCAGAAGAATGTGAATTGATCCATTCTTATCTCCATGTACTAAACTTCACTCCAAGTGGATCAAGGACCTCCATATAAAACCAGACACACTGAAACTAATACGAAAGAAACTGGGGAAGACCCTTGAGGACATGGGCACAGGGGGAAAGTTCCTGAACAGATCACCAATAACTTATGCTCTAAGATCAAGAATTGACAAATGGGACCTCATAAAACTACAAAGTTTCTGTAAGGCAAAGGACACTGTTAAAAGGACAAAATGGCAAACATCAAATTGGGAAAGAATATTCACCAACCCTATATCTGATAGAGGGCTAATATCCAATATGTACAAAGAACTCAAGAAGTTAGACCACAGGGAACCAAATAACCCTATTAAAAATGGGGTACAGATCTAAACAAAGAATTTTCACCTGAAGAAATTCGGATGGCTGAGAAGCACCTTAAGAAGTGCTCAACATCATTAGTCATTAGGGAAATGCAAATCAAAACAATCCTAAGATTTCACCTTACACCAGTCAGAATGGCTAAGGACAAAAACTCAGGAGACAGCAGGTGTTGGCAAGATGTGGAGAAAGAGGAACACTCCTCCACTGCTGGTGGGGCTGTAAGATGATACAACCACTTTGCAAATCAGTCTGGAGTTTCCTCAGAAAACTGGACATGACACTTCCAGAGGAGCCTGCTATACCTCTCCTGGGCATATACCCAAAGGATTCCCCAGCATGCAATAAAGACACATGCTCCATTATGTTCATAGCAGCCTCATTTATAATAGTCAGAAGCTGGAAAGAACCCAGATGCCCCTTAAAGGAGGAATGGATACAGAAAATGTGGTATATTTACACAACTCAGCAATTAGAAACAATGAATTCACAAAATTTTTAGGTAAATGGTTTGATCTGGAAAATATCATCCTAAGTGAGGTAACCCAATCACAAAAGAATACACATGGAATGCAATCTCTGATAAGTGGATATTAATTAGCCCAGAAGCCCTGAATACCCAAGGCATAAATCGCATAACAAATGACTCCCATGAAGAAGTATGGAGAGGGTCCTGATCCTGGAAAGGCTTGATCTAGCATTGGAGGGGAATATAAGTACAGAGAAAAAGGAGGGAGGTGATTGGAGAAAGGATGGAGAGAAGGTTTATGGGACATTTGGGGAGGGGGGATCCGGGAAAGGGGAAATCATTTGGAATGTAAACAAAGAATATAGAAAATAAAAATATTAAAAAAATTCAAGCCCAATATCTAAACATAGTAAAAGCAATATACAGCAAAACTGTAGCCAACATCAAACTAAATGGAGAGAAACTTGAAGCAATCCCACTGAAATCAGTGACTAGACAAGGCTGCCCCCTCTCGCCATATCTTTTCAATATAGTTCTTGAAGTCCTAGCTAGAGCAATTAGACAACATAAGGAGGTCAAAGGGATACAAATTGGAAAGGAAGAAGTCAAAGTATCACTATTTGCAGATGATATGATAGTATACTTAAGTGACTCCAAAAACTCTACTAGAGAACTCCTACAGCTGATAAACAACTTCAGCAAAGTGGCTGGCTACAAAATCAACTCAAGCAAATGAGTAGCCTTTATATACTCAAAGGATAAGCAGACTGAGAAAGAAATTAGGGAAATGTCACCCTTTACAATAGTTACAAACAGCATAAAGTATCTTGGTATGACTCTAACAAAACAAGTGAAAGACCTATATGACAAGAACTTCAGATCTCTGAAGAAGGAAATCGAAGACAATCACAGAAAATGGAAAAATCTTCCATGCTCGTGGATTGGCAGGATTAATATAGTTAAAATGGCCATCTTGCCAAAGGCAATCTACAGATTCAATCTTCAAATTGAAGATTCAAATCCCAACCCAATTCTTCATAAAGCTAGAAAGAGCAATTCTCAAATTCATCTGGAATAACAAAAAACCCAGGATAGTTAAAACTATTCTCAACAGTAAAAGAACTTCTGGGGGATTCAGTATCCCAGACCTCAAACGTCACTACAGAGCAATAGTGATAAAAACTGCATGATATTGGTACAATGTCAGGCAAGCGGATCAATGGAATAGGATTGAAGACCCAGAAATGAACCAACACACCTATGGTCACTTGATCTTCGACAAAGGAGCTGAAAGCATCCAGTGGAAAAAAAGATAGTCTTTTCAACAAATGGTGCTGGTTCAATTGGAGGTCAGCATGCAGAAGAATGCGAATCAATCCATTCTTATCTCCTTGTACCAAGCTCAACTCCAAATGGATCAAGGACCTCCACATAAAACCTGACACACTGAAACTGAAAGAAAAGAAACTGGGGAAGACCCTGGAGGACATGGGCACAGGGGAAAAGTTCCTGAATAGAACACCAATAGCTTATGCTCTAAGATCAAGAATTGACAAATGGGACCTCATAAAACTACAAAGTTTCTGTAAGGCAAAGGACACTGTCAAAAGGACAAAATGTCAACCAACAGATTGGGAAAGGATCTTCCCCAACCCTAAATCCAACAGAGGACTAATATCTAATATATACAAAGAACTCAAGAAGGTAGAACCCAGAGAACCAAATAACCCCATTAAAAAGTGGGGTATGGAGCTAAACAAAGAATTTTCACGTGAAGAACTTTGGAGGGCTGAGAAACACTTTAAGAAATGTTCAACATCATTAATCATTAGGGAAATGCAAATCAAAACAACCGTAAGATTTCACCTCACACCAGTCAGAATGGCTAAGGTCAAAAACTCAGGAGACAGCAGGTGTTGGAGAGGATGTGGAGAAAGAGGAACACTCCTCCACTGCTGGTGGGATTGCAAGATTGTGCAACCACTTTGGAAATCAGTCTGGCCGTTCCTCAGAAATCGGGACATGATACTTCCTGCTATACCACTCCTGGCCATATACCCTGAGGATTCTTCAGTATGCATTAAGGACACATGCTCCACTATGTTCATAGCAGCCCTATTTGTAGTATCCAGAAGCTGGAAAGAACCCAGGTGTCCTTCAACGGAGGAATGGATACAAAAATGTGGTATATTTACACAATGGAGTAATATTCAGCCATTAGAAACAATGAATTCATGAAATTCTTAGACAAATGGATGGAGCTGGAGAACATCATACTAAGTGAGGTAACAGTCTCAAGAGATCAATCATGGTATGCACTCACTGATAAGTGGATATTAGCCTAGAAACTTTGATTACCCAAGACATAATCCACATATTAAATAATGTCCAAAAAGAATGGAGGAGTGGCCCCTGGTTCTGTAAAGACTCAATGCAACAGTATATGGGAATACCAGAACAGGGAAGTAGGAAGGGGTAGATGGAGGAACAGATGGAGGGAAGAGGGCTTATGGGACTTGTGAGGAGTGGGGACCCTAAAAGGGGAAATCATTTGAAATGTAAATAAAAAAATCAATAAAGGAAAAAATGTAAAAAAAAAATTCTCCTAAAGAAGCATTATATGCATTTTAAGATATTCTATTTATTTGGTAACACATAATAATTTCAAACATACACCTTACTCTATAAGTTGCCCTGGCTATGCTAGTGACCAACACAGCCTCCCTTTTCCAGTTCTTTATGATTTGCAGAGGGCAGTTTTCCCACCAAGTAACAAAATACAATTCAATTCAACCCTTTAATTTTAGAAGACAAAGGCCATGATCACCTGGCACACTGGCGTATTCTTGGTTAAGTGGCACCTTGTGTCAGTAGTGCACAGAGAAGCAAACCTGTTCCCCTCAAGGTGAGGATGCCAAACCCAAAGAGAAATGATGCTGGTGGGAAAACAAAGAAGCAGTCAGGGTGGAGGTGGGAGCAGGGCTCAGGACACAGAGCAGAGGCTGTCAGGGTTGGGGGAGGGGTGGAGTGGAAGCCAAGCCCAGGTGTGAATCAGATTTGCTTGTCATGCCTAGTTATGACTCTCTCCAAATGAGATTAGAGATAATTATATGATTTTAAGCCTGAAGGACATCACGTACCTGCTGATGTGAAAGATGTCCTGAAGAATGAGTCAGAAGCAGTAAAAAATCCAGAGGATACCTCATACTGAAAGAAATAATCCATGCACACATTAATTTGAAAAAGTTAATGTACCTTTTCATTTCTAAGTATTTCCATTGCGTCATGAAATACTTAATCAGGTTGAGTTTTTGATTTATGTGCATCCATATATCTAGATGAAAAGAGTGAAATCTAGCTCATTTCATGTTTTCCATGAAGTTGAAGAGTTATAGAATGCCTCTTGCTGACTCGAAAGGAGAAAAATATCAAGTTTTTAATAAGGAGGCTAATAAAGTAAGAACAGAAAATTATATATCAAGAACTTGATACTTGTAGCAAAGCATCTTTTTATAAATGGACATAAAAAAAATCCCGAGTTGCATTATTGTCTTGTGGTTTGTTGTGTGTGCAGGCATGTGTCTGTGTGTATACATGTGTGTATGTTTTTATGTGTCTGTGTTTTGTATTATGAAGCAACTTAACAGAGCTTTTATGGCTAAGGAACTACTTGAGTTTCTAGAAACGAACAAGTAGAAGACAGGGTCTCCTCACACTCAAATGCACAGACATTTGCAGTTGTATGACAGAATGAGGTAGCATGAAGTCAGTCTTTAAAATAATGTTCTGTAGATATCGACATAAATATAATTGCTCTTTTGAATGCAATAAGATTTGGAACTGGTGTCCAAATGCTCTAGAGAAGGCATCTAAAGATTTGTAGTCATTAGGGAATTCCTTTAATTATATAAACCCTTGCACATCTCATACTGCTTTAGAGACAGATTCATACTTGTAATTGCCCATATTTGTGATAGCTGTAATTTGAATTCAGTTTACTTCAACCAAAATTTTGCTGCAACCAATAAAATTTATATCTTCAGGACCATACACATGTCAGTTAAAAAAGAAGAGTCCTCTTTTTTTTGTAATTACTAAGTTGTTTCTTCATATATATATATATATATATATATATATATATATATATATATATATATACATGTGTGTGTGTGTGTGTGTGTGTGTGTGTGTGTGTGTGTGTTTCTGAATTTTCTCCCGGAATAAGTCTTCAAAATGTTACCATTTTTTTTATAAATTTAGTCTTCCCAGAATAAAAATTCAAAAAATATTTAAACCTTAATAATTGTATGTTAAATATCAGCATTATCTTAATATTTTTCTACTTCCATGTTAGAAAGCTTGTCATATACTAGCAAAAGTAAATAATACAGTTCATTCCACAGATGACCAGATCTGTCTGCTCATCATCTAACAAGGGAAGTTACGCAGGCTTATTTCACAGTAGCTAGAAAAAAAATTAAAAATACAGGGAAAGCTTGCGTTCTCTCATGACTCTATGAAAGTGAGGAGTTGAAATCGTTGGTCAGCACTACTTTACTGCTACTACTCATTGCCACTTTTAAATGTTTATTCTAAATGTGTTAATTCAGGTTTGTGTTTTCAAGCAGCATACAAGTTGTATATCTGGCATAAAAGTATAGATACGAAAATCATTCATAACCCACTGCAGCCAACTTGGATAAAATTTTTGTAAGTATGTTAGCATGTGTGTAAATACAGTGCAAACATTTATTCTATGCTCATTCACAAATGCATAATATTGTATTGTCTGATACAAGGAATGGCCAAAGTAAAGGATGAAAGTTGAGGATGCTCTGCTGTGGCCTCAACTCTTTATTTTTCTCTAATGCATTTTAGACAGTTTAAAGCACAGAAGTGTATTTCTGAGTGTCATTTGAATTGTACTCAAATAGACACTCTATGTTTTCTTAAAAGAGAATGATGAATGTTTCTATTTCACTGGGTTTAAAGAGTATAAAAATGTGTAGAAGCCTTAAATGTAAATACACTGTAAATATTCAATAAATGATGGCCTATCATCACTATTTATTGACCAGACTGTAGTCTAGTATTTTGGTTTGCACACATCATGATCAAATTTCTCTTTCATTTTAATTTATTTATATAATGTTATACATTCTGAATGAGGTGGCATGAGTTTAATTAATGTTATCAGAATCTACTTCATTGTACAGATTATGGGCAAATTGAAATAATGTTCGCTAACAAGTACTTTAATTTTTAATATCCATATAAGAAGGAATAAGTGGTCAGGAATTCACTATATATCTCAAGCTAATCTAGATCTCATGACCCTCTGCCTCATAAGTTGATGATATTGCAGGTGGATGGCACTGTAACCAGCTTTAGTCATCTTTCAGTTATCTATGTATACTAACAAGTCAAACAGTATCTGAATTTTCAAGCTCCATCTTAAGTGAGAGAATTTCTGTCTCAAAATACATAACAGAGAATTTTTGGGAAAATGATGCACGTCATCCTCTGCCTTCCATATCTGCACTGTGTGGAACAAGATATTATATGTAGCTATTGACTACTGGAAGGCACTCAAATTTAAATTAACTGAAGTAGAATTTACATTTCATTCACTAACTTGTGTCTGGCAAAAATTCCCGAGTTGCCCATGGTAATGTACTGTAGAATAGACACTTAAACCATTTCTATAATTACAGGAGTTTCATTTTGTTTAGTTTGGGACAGGATCTCATGTGACTCAGTGTTACGCTCAAACTTCCAGCATTGCCAAGACTTGTCTTGAACTCTTGGTCTTTTAGTTTCTAGCTCCCCAGTGCTAGCTGGTATGGCTAATGAAAGAATCTTGTTTTAGTACTTCTGAATTGAACCCAAAGTTCAGAATTAGATAGCATGTCTTTGATAGTTGACTCCTATGCAACTTTCTGACCAAGAATTGATATTACTCCCTGACTTTCATCCTTCCCATTGCCCATAAAAACCATGGGTTCAAAACAACCACTCTACCAAAATGTCGAACCCAACAAACAGAGGTATATTAGCATCACTCCTTAAAAGTGGTCTCTGTGCTCTGACACAAACATGCCTGCAATTCTTATTGGGTGCGCCTTAAGATTCTATAATTTGTATTGTTTATCCATATGCATACAGATGAAATCAGAGGGATTTGTCTTGTCCTTGTCACTGGTACCAGAGTACTGTTCCTCTGTCTATCCCCACCTTATGAAAAAAATCACATTTTATATTTGTTTATTATTGTGCCCCCTTTGCTGCTGGTTTTGTTAAGCAGGCACAAAAAGTAAATATAACTACACATTATATTAGGACAAGTATATTTTGCAGTTTAAGATGTTGATAATAATAATAATAATAATAATAATAATATAAACCACAGTATTATGTCAACTGTATTTATTTTTACCTATTTCTGACAATCAACGTGACCATCATTGTCAGTATTAGAGTATCATACTCTTCAATAAATTACTTAAAAAGACTGATGAATTTCTGCATGTTAGTAGGATTAACAAAACAGAAGACCTTTACTTCTAGTGTTACATTATCTTGTAGACTTAGAAACATAATTAATCTTGCATATTTCCATTAAAAAGGAAATGAATAAAAGTCATTATTTGGAATAGAATTGCTTGAAGACAATGCAAACTAAAGCAAATGCATTAAAAAAAAATGTGTTATCTGAGCCTCCTCTGTGGAACCTGTAACTTCACTCATGACTTTAGAGATAGAGAATTGAAAACCTGGCTAGTCTCAGCAATCTGGCGAGGTAGATGGCCATACTGGGCTTCATATGAACTGTTTCAAACAAAATGAAACAAAATAACAAAATACAAAAAGTAGGCAAATCAAACAAAGCAAACAAAGCTCATTTATTAAACACTGAACCTTGAGAAGCTGAGGAGATGACTCAGGATGAAAGCGCTTACCCTCCCAGCATGGAGTTTGATCCATAGCCACCACATAAGTGATAGGTTTTGGTTTACCTGTAATCATTGTGGTGGAGAATCAAATACAGGAAGACCCTAGGATCTTGCTAGCTACTCAGTGTAGCTGAATCTGTGAATTTCAGGCACTGAGAGTTTGCTTCTTTAAAGAATATTCTGGGAAAGTTTGAGAAAGACAGCTCATGCCAATTCCTAGCACAGACATGTATACACACACACACACACACACTTTTATGAAAGGCAGTTAACGGCAAGTGCTCATTAGCATGTCTGAGGTCCTGAGATTACTGATCCTCAGCAAGAGAAAAAAGAAACAAGTTACAAACATAGATCCTTCAAGCTTTTTCTTGAATGTCAATGTTTCTATGAGAACACACTGAGGGCCATGTTGTTGAAGAATGTAGTATAGACATTATTTAAGTTCACTAATGTTGTGTTTTATAATTACAGCTCTTTGGAAAACTTTTATAAATATACCCATATATGGTGTACCATAAATATACCCATAGATGGTGATATCATCTGTGAAAATACTCTTGAAGTTCAAATTATGTATGCCTAATCAAATTAATACACTACAGTTATAATTTTACCTTTCTTTTATATATATTTTTGTGTATTAAACGTGCCTGCACTATAGTTTAAAAGGATGTATGAATATACGTACTATGTATTTGCACTTGCTTCAGTTTTCTGTATTTTAAATCATAAAAGTACTTAAAGTCATAAAATCAAGACAAGTTAGAGAACCAGAAAGTTGATATCACTCACACAATCTTCAGAACTAAGAGCTAAATGCAACCCTTGAGGCAGGCTGTGTTTGTTTTATGTGACCTTCATGTTCACTTTCAATTTTTTTTAAAACACTATTTATTGGGAGACATAAATGTCATTGTTAGTGGAAAATAGAATTTGATTGTTTTTGTCAGAGCTTCCTGACACGTTGGATTTCACTTATCACCGCATTTGAGGATTTCTGGTCACAGCCCCAGCCACAGCCACACTGCTCTGTCATCATGTATCATCTCTCTATTCATGAGTGCAACATCCTAAAAGGACCTTAGAGAATTCTAACAAACAGAAATAAATAAGTGATAGGAGATATCTCCAGCTAGATTTGGGGAAAGACAGTAAGGGTAATGTCTAAATTATAAATATGACCTCTGTGAAGAAAGATTGAAGCACAATGACTGCTTTCAGAAAGTCAAAATATGACAGAGGACTTTTTATTTCCTAAGCAAGGCTGTGGTAGTCATGTAGTAGTCTTGGGAATAGGGATAAAACTGTTCAATTAATCATTTTCTTGAATTATTCACTTCAATTTTATTCAAATCTATAATGGATTGAAAAATGTTACTCAATGCAAAAAGAAACAATTAACTCAAAAAAAAAAAAGACATGGAAGAAACTAAATAACAATTAAGTAAGATAAACTATTTTGAAAATGTAACTACCATGTGGTTCCAGCTGAATTTCAACACAGATAGTGGAAGTGATTTTAATAGATTATGGAGGCATGGGAATAGAATGTTCATGTAGGCCATTGTGTTAGTCGTGGTTTCTATTGCTGGGACAAATCACAATGACCAAAAAGCAACTTGGCAAGGAAAGGGGTTTATTGGGCTTACAGTTCCACACTGTTAACCCATCACTGAAGGAAGCCATGGCAAGACTGAAACAGAGCAGGAACCTGGAACCAGATACTGATGCAGAGGCCATGGAGGAGTGTTGCTCACTGGCTTGCTCCTGTGGCTTGCTCATTCTGCTTTCCGATAGAACCCCGAATCACCAGCCCAAGGATGACAGTACCCACAATGGGCTGCCTTCCCCCAATCAATCGCTATTTTAAAAAAAAATACCTTGATGGTAGCTTGTAAAGACACATTTCTCTACTTAATTTTTCCTCTTTTTAGATAATTCTAGTTTGTATATCCATTTGACTCAAGACTAGCCAAACACTCACCAAACTTAGCAACTATAGACAGATGTTGACACTGAGGGCTTGTATGTAATGAAGAGGGTATGCAGGATTTAAACTGAGGCCTTTCTTGTTCTATTATATTTTCAAATCACACACACACACACACACACACACACACACAAACACAAACATAATGTCCTCACAAATACAAATTTAGGACATTAATAATGTTTACTTGTTTTTTTTTTTGTCAAAATTGTCTTGGAAGTTTAACTTTACTCAGATAAACCCTGTGGATAATTATGAAGAATACATATTTTATCACTCCAATTCATTTCAATTAGTGTTTTGGAAACATCTCTTAGTTTTTCAATGTACAGATTGCATATTTGACCAAATTCTTTCACTTGAAACATTTAAAACATGATAATGACAAATGCATATTCAAGCTCTTATTTACAAAATGTTAGCAGCATAAAGACAGCAATATTTATTTATATTCCAACAAATACAATAAAAACATTTTCATTCAAAATGTGGTGCTAAAAGTCTGTGGAGACAGAAAGTAGATGTCCAGCTGCCTGGTACTGAGTAGAGGGAGACAGAACAGCTGCTATTGATTGTAGGTATTTGGACAATGATAAAAATCTAATGTTCATGGTGGCAATGGTTGCCCAAGTCTATGAACAGGCTAAAAGCCATTGAGCTGTAAATTTTAAATGGTAGAATTACATGGGACATAAATGCTATATTCCTAACAAAACTGATATTTCTAAAAAAAAAAATGTGTTGTGACCAGAAAGGTGGATGTTTATAGACTTTCCCATAATACCCACTGCACACTGAAGCAAAAAGGAAATCGTGTGGCACTCATAGTTTCCATATTTTACTTTTAAAATAGTATTATGAAAATGAATAGACAGACAGCTTAACTCTTGAAGAAAAATGTACAACTTAACTTCCTTTGAAATAAGTTAGACAGTGTTCCTTTCGCCTTTGTTCTATTTTAAGACTTTGTGTTAAAGAGTTGAGTGGATGACATCATTTCGGGACTCTGGGCTGGGCATTTGGGACAAGGGTTAGGTCCCCAGCTTGATGACTCATGTCATAGTTCATGACTGTAATTTACTGTTTTGTGCACCAAATCTGGAATTATGGCCACTTCAAGGGTCAACACCACAATGCCTCCTATCATAAGTTAGAAGCCATGATGTCTGCAGCTGGCTAAACTTTAGTTGGCCAGTTATCATTATTTGGAAACTATTTACAGCTTAGTATTAACTTTAATTTTTTCCTTCCTTTGAAATAAAAAGAAAGATTAGTTTGTAGTGTGTAAGGAGTGTTCCTTGCAATATGAAGAAAATTAATTTCAAACTGTAGATCCCATTAAAAACTGAATGAAAGTAAGTGTTGGTGTGTAATGACATGTCATAGTAAGGCATGGAGGGAAGGGAGGAGGTAAAGAGTGTCCCATAGGTGAGGCTTTGTGCAATAGATTCAGGTGGAGGTTTTCCTGATGAAATTTTATGAAATAAGACATAATAGGACCAATGTAGGTTCATAGAAAATATTTGTGTTCCTAAAAATGCTACACATTATACTTATGTGCATCTAGGTTAAGGTGTAATTTCTTATCCTTACTTTCAATAGTGTCTATAAAGGAAAATACTGCCTAGGTTGGCAGGGTTGAATGGGGGAAGACAAGAGTGTATGCCTGAGTGAGACTCAGGGACAGCCATATTCATAAGTCATATTCATATTCATTGTGGCTTCTCTGTCAAATGAGGATAATATGGTCGACCTCACAAGGTTAACTTGAACATTAAGTGAAATGATGTGTGAAAGGCCCTGTTAGTGCTTCTAGCCTGGTATTAGAAACGCTCGAAATGAGATCTATTATTAGAGGCAACATCAGCAAAGATAAACATTGAAGATATTCTGTAAAACAGTTGATATTTGAGAATATCGTGACAGACAGATGAGATAAGAAGTGGAGAAAAAGTCAGAGTTGCAGACAGATCTCTCAGGGAGATTCGTGCCAAGGAAGGGCAGTTAGTCAAACTGCATTTGTTCAAATTATTCTTCCTCAGCTGTTTTCAGACTAAGAATCCATGAGACAGTCTACTAATCACCCTAGTCAAATACTTCTTGTCAAGGCTATACCATGGTTACAGTTGAAGTTTACATCAGGATTCTTCAGATGCTCGTGATTTGGTTTCAAAGGTTTCTCTGTGTGGTGAATTTTCTCTGTGAAGAAGCTCCTGTCACATTATCATCATCACACTGTGACCACTGTGATGATTGTGAACAAATATTTTATTTTTCTACAATTGTCTACAGGACAATTGATAAGGTTTCTGGGTAGTGAGATGGCCCAACAACTAACGGTAATTTGATCTGAGTTGCAACCCTGGAAATACGTGACAAGAAGTTGAAAGCAACAACCAAAATGATCCTGGGATCTCTATATGTGTGCCATAACATGCACATGTGTATTCACAAACAAAGGCACATACACTGAAATAAATAAATAAATAAATAAATAAATAAATAAATAAATAAATAAATAAAATGTAGCATTTTTAATAGCTCAAAAGTAATATGAAGACATTTTTTAATATACCAAGTCCCAGTGTTTAGATCTGGCTGACTTATAATTCACTGGGCTGGCCTTGAACTATATGCATCCAGTGAAGACCATATTAAAATCACACAGTTCTGTGCTCTGCCTTTTGTCAAAGTACCTATCATGCTGATTATGGTTCCTTTTTATATTCTGCTTATTCATTCCCATGGATAGTATGAAGCAGGTGGAATCCTAATTTATGGTGCTGGCAAATACGTATTTTATGAATGATTACTTTAACCTGATATATTAATCATAATATAACAGACTCACATTGCTTTTTTGGTGTTTATGAAAGGGCAATTTTGGTATTAGTAAGTTAACTTTTATTTTTCACTGACTAATACAAAGAACGGAAGATGAGCAATGGGTTCCTTGTGTGATATCTCTTTCCATTTTCTTACATGCTGGGGAAGCTAAGCTGACTCTCACATCCTTCAGTGGTAGACTACTCAGCCCCTGCCAGGGAACCCTGGAAATCTCCGTCCTATTTGCACCATTCACAGCATACATTGAAAGTTAATATATTGATGTTCTAGTGCATTTTATTGTCTTATATTTAATAAACACACACAGGGACATATACTTGCACGAACACACATATACATATATACATAAACATACACATGTGTTCACAATATGTAGTTATATTTCTTTTGATCATTTCATACTTGAGAGCACAGTGAATATTTTAGAATATTTTAAATAGATGAAGATACATCTATTTTGCAGGTCTGAGGATGAATAAGGGTGCCATCACTCCTCCGCGTTCTTCTCCAGCAAATACATGCTCCCCAGAAGTGATTCACCTCAAGGATATCGTCTGTTACCTGTCTCTTCTTGAAAGAGGAAGACCGGAGGATAAGCTTGAGTGTATGTTTTGGTAATTCCGTTTACTCACCAAGCTGGCATTTGGAGGAGAGATTGATTGTGTATTGATGTGATTATACTTGCCTAAACTGTTCATTTAAACTAGCTTGTTTAAAATTTAAGACACACAAAAAGAACAAAAAATCAAAAAACCAAAAGATCTTTTCTCAAAAACCAAGCAATCAAAAAGTTATTATTAAATTTAAATAAAATTGCATCTCAATTGTATGCATATGTTTTATTAAGAAGTATTGAAGTTTGCTTAACATGATGTGAATTCTATCTGAGCTTATCTGTCAATCAAATGGCTCCTAAATGCTTTGTCCTCAGCTCTTTTGAGTAAACAAGAAGTAATTGGAAACTTTGAAATGTATGGCAGAGCCTTTATTCCCCCTTATGAGGAAGACTTTCCAATTCTTCCAAACAGGAAGTGAAAAAAATCCCTCTCCCCTCTTGTTTGCATGAGTGCACACATCCCCACATCACCATGCATTCAAACCCCCCAAAACACACAATTTACACTCTTTTCCACGACAACCTCTCTTTGCCATTATGTTAGCACTGTCCTTGACAGTTTCTCAAATACCTGATATATAAGGCTTGCTTCTGTATACTAGTAATAATCAAGCAATATCTTTGTTTCTTTTGCAATACTACAGGTAGGAAATTTCTAAGCACCTAGTTAATGCTCTTTAATAAATTGCAGTGACTGAGCTCCGCCTGGTGGTAATATATACACATTGCAACTAAAGAGCATACTCTTCAAATGACTGTAACTGTAAAACTCATTATAACCACAGCAGGTGCTGTATATTCACCAACTAAATTAATCAGTAAAGATTAAAATGAATTAAAAATTTACTACCAAAACAATAGTAAAGATAATAAAACCAAACTTCCATATTTCTTAATAAAATTAAAATTACTGTACTGTATTAGATTTGTAATTACAAAATGTTTTAGTTAAATTTAATTGTAACTCTTTGATAGTAAGTCTCACAAGAAAAGAATTTACAATGATTATTTAGGAGTTACACCGGCTTAGGATATGAATGAACCATATAAATATTATTCTTCAAATATGTATTTATTATTCATAAACATTGAGTATTTGCATTTCAAGATTTATTTTGTGTTCCTAAGAATGTGTAGAGATCTCTCTCATTCCAAAGTAAACACTGAATTTCTCTTGAAGTGACAGCCAAAGAGAAAGTTTGCTCAGGTGTTGCCATTGCTGTTTGTAATGACGATGACCCACTGGTTTGGTGGACATCACTCTGACTGAACAGAAAATTATTCAGGAATTTTGTGTTTTTACTTTTTCCTTTAGAAATGCTTTATATTTTCCTTCGTCAAAGAATCAAATGTACCCATCAACCATTTTCTCAAGAATTTGTTTTTTTAACCAGTTTTCATTTGTACATTTACAAATTCCCAATATTCGTTTGCATTTTCACTTTCTAGATTTTTTCTTGGTAAGATATACATTAATAGTGTCTGATGAACTACACCGCTACTTTCAAGAGAGTTATGCTGTATTAAGCATAAGATGTACCAGAACTGAAAAGAAGAAATGGTGATTAGAAGGAGTGGAAGTGACTATGATGAGGAATGTAAAATAGTTACTAGTGAGGGAGAGAATTGAATTCGGACCTTCCTTTGATGTAGCTAAAAGAAAATGATACGTACACACCTTGGTTTAGGTCAGACATTCCCACATAGGCACCCACCAGATTTACTTGCCAGACCTGTATGCATAGATTACTGGGTGCCCCTCAATGTGGCACCTGATAATTGGCTAATTAAAACAAATGGGCATGAGCTGAAAGCTTTTTGCCCAGCAGTCCCATTTCGAGGAGAAATGGAGCATGCCATCTCTTCTCTAAGGTGAGCATTGGTATTTCTGACTTTTTTCTGTTGATGGTTAGACAGAGTGACTACATTGTTTGCAACATCCACAAAAGAAAAGCATTTCTACCAAAATGATGATTCTGATGATTGTGTCTTTCCTATCGTTGTCCTTCAGTCTTATTATTATTATTATTATTTATTATTATTTTGTGCAAGACTTTGCTCAAAGCCTACCCAATTATGAAGAGACAAACAGAAATATTGGAACACAAATCATTTCTTCACCAGCCTGTCCTTAAACCAGGCTTTATTTCTTTGTAAACATCTGCACTATTCACCTGGAAAGTGTAACTCTATGTTGGCGCTGTAAGAGGATTCCTTGCCCTTTCCTGGTAGCTCGTAGCTGGCCACATGGGTCAGCTGTCCTATCACCAGACACACAGGCACACTTCCCCCTTGCTGCCGTCTGTCCTGCACATTCACTCTGCCCTTCTTTCCCAGTTTCTGACCTAGCCTGCTGCCACTTGAGATCCATCTCAAATTGTGAATATTCTTTCTATTTCCTAGTAGGACATCTTATGTTGACCCTTATTATGTCTTGCATTAATGAGAAATCAACAGGAAAGCAATTGAGAAGTGGTTAATTGTCATTAAGGACACCATGTTGTCACTATGTGTAATCTTAATCTGAGAAATGCTGAAATGTACTACCACTAGGCCCAAATAGCCGTTCTTAAAGCCATTCAGATTTTTTATAGATTATGAATAAAAGTGACTAAAGCCACAATTCCTCCCTACTTCTCAAAGGTCAGTGACTTCTTAGCTACTGGATGATCATTTTTGATTTGGAAAAGCTGCTATTTATACTTTTCACTGTTATTTTTCTTATGGAAAATTTGAAGAGAATGAGAATAATTTCTATTAAATTAAAAGATTTCTAGGCACTCAATTTTTAACTCTAATCTTTAAACCTTAATATTCTTAAAAAAAAAGATGGTAACTGAAATTTGAGTATTGAAGAATTCCCAAATTAAATAACATTAAAATATATACTTTGTTCTGTCTAATAATTTTTAGAGAAATGCAAACACTATGTAATTTGTATTGTAATATATTCAGCAGCAAACACGGACAGCCTTTCTCAAAAATTTTGAAAGAGAAAAAGTTTTAGAAAAATAGAAATTCTCTCATCTTACATAATGTGCCTCAATTCTGACCTTTTAGTTAAATTCAAGTGTGGGCACATAACTGTCTCTATGTAAGGTAAAATGACATGGTTATAAAAATAGAAAAAAGTGGGCTAAACTAGCTCAAATCTGCATCACAGGTCCCCACCTTTGAAACTTATCACATTGACAGAATAATCAGAATTTGGTCTCATTTTATTTTGGCACTAAAACATCTATAAATCTATATTGGTTTCAAAATTAAAACCTGATTTATTAATGACCTTCTTTACCTCAAGGCCTACCTCTACTTTTAAATGTTAACAAATGGAATCTTATTAATATTTAAGGTTCAAAATGTACTTTCACCAATATTGTTTGGAAAGTTGATTTTAAAACAAAGTCTTCAATGGCTTATCAAGCTGAATAACTTTTATTTTCCATGGAGCTAATGCCTGCCCCACCCTTATTTGATCAATTCCTCTCTTTTTGTATCAAGTGAATTTTCCAGTTCTTGACTGTCAATTTTACTTGAACACTTGTGATATTTTGCATTTTAATTGATAACTTTTCCTCTGCCCCTTATGATACATGCTACTTTCTTTGGAGACATTTTAATGTTTCACTTTGAAGGCAGAGTTATCTTCTTGTTCCAGTTTTGAATTTATTTTCTTCTTTTGATTACCCCCCTTCTCTCATTCCATATTTGGAACATTGCCATTTTCTCTAGTTTTTCTGAATCTTTTAATATTTATATCCAAAAAGAATTATGCTCCCATTCCTATTTCTTGTTTGAAAATTTTCTTTTCTTACTGGGTCTCCTTGAACTCAGTTGCCAATGGTTACACAAATCTTACATGTTTGAGTCATTTGAGTTGGGTCTACAAGCATTTTCTTCAGTAGAGACAAACAGAGTTACTGCGACCCTACTTCTGAACTTGAGTTGGGTTTATCTCTTGCTTCACCTTGTTCTTGGTTTTGGACACTTTTCTTGGTAGTCTGTAAATTCTTTCCATTATGGAAATATTTTTAAATATTTCTGCTATTGTAAAAAATCTTGAGATGCTTACTGTCTACTTGGAGGCCTTTTTTCTTTTATTTTTATCATTTTACTCTCAATTATTGAATATATGAGCGATTAACTACATGGTTAAGTATCTTAAAATTTTAGCTAACTGTAATTTAATAAATATACATTTTCTAGTTTTAGATCTTTAATGTTTGATTTTCTACAGCAAAAGAATAAAAAAGCAATAGTTAACTTGATAATATTTAAAAATGTTTACTGATATACAGACTAATTTTGTATTTTGTATACATAATCATGTCTTAGTTGGTAGAATTCTATGACCATTAAGTGCAAGAATAATTACAGAGATCCTTACTCTCTGAGTTGCCAGCATCTCTGCAAACAGACAGAACTGACATAAAACCCTCCAGGAAATTATGCAAAGTCAACATTAACCCTCACTTCCACTCTTCTGTTTTTACAGCTGGGCCATTCTCCTGTGTTTACCTTAAAAAGACACCTGCAGCTTCTTCCATGATCTCCTTGAGGGCTGTGAATTATACAAGGGAGACCACAGGCCTTGGACTTCTTTCTACTTTTCTTAGCTCACTAAGAAAGTCTGTGTTATGAAAGTCCTTACTTGATTAGTTTAAAGACAGAGTGCCTTGTGAAGCCTGGGTAGCAATCCAACCCAAGAAACCCCCCAATCCCAAAAAGAAAATTCATGCAAATACTGTATGTACTGTATGTTCAGGAGCTGAGATCCCCCACTAGAAAGAATCTTTGGTTATACCCTCCTGTTTCCTCCCTCACATTATTTGGGATGAGTCCTAACACTGGCTTGTTTTCATGCACAGGGCTGAAGCTTCTGGTACACACTTGTGTGTCCCTTTCCACTTGGTTGCCACAGCAAAGGTGACCTGATAGTGGCTTGAATACCCTCATGTTTGGGATGAGAAAACGGTTCCATGGAGTCTAAATTTTAACTGATTCATGAAATTCACTGTTGGTTGCTTTTCTGCTTCCACTCTGCCCTTTAATATCCAGATGCTGACTATTTAGACTTCTCCTCCATATTTAAATTTACAACTAAGAATCAAAAAAATCAAATCTCAGCAAACAAGGCTATTTCATTTTCTATATATATATAAACAAAGCTTTGTAAACTATATATCTGAGATCCAGTATTTTTATTAGCCAATTAATTCATCTTCAGTGTGGCATTTTTAAAAATTTACACTTTAAAGGTACTTAGCATCTGAGTTGAGAGATTTCTCTTCAGCAGAAACTAAATTAAAAAAAAAAAAAAGCTACCTTAAAACAGCATGGCCTTTCTCCTCTTTAAACTCCTTTGTCCTGTCTCTTTTATTCTAGTTATGTTTCGCCTTTATGACACCGATGGGAATGGCTTCCTGGACAGCTCGGTAATTCTTTTCTTCAAACCTTCTGTGAAAATTGCAAAATAGTTTCCTTTGAAAAAAGCAAGTATGAACTTATACTTATCATCACAGAAGGCATTACCCATAGAACTTATATCCACTCACGCAGCATTTTTGTCAACGGAAGAGACAGGATTGTGAGCATGTTATCCAATGGTTTTGAAAAAAAAAATCTGCAAAGATGTTTCCCAGCTTGTGAAGAAAACATGGACCTAAAACACAAATCTAGAAAAAGCAGAAAAACTATCAGTAAGATTTACCTTTAAAAATATTGAGTAAACTCAAAGCATCAAAAGGAGTTATGAAATTGATTTATTTTATATTTTTCTCTTAAAGTATTCTCACTCATATATGCAGTAAAGAGAGATAAATAAGTGTGCTCACAACATGATATGAGAAATCCCTTTTGATGACATCTCTAATTTTCCTATAGCTTAGTGGAGAAAAGAAGATGAAAGGAAAATAGTGATTCTGAATGATAACATGGGATGCATAATTAAATGTTTATTTCATTTATAAAATGTGGAAATCAATGGCAGTTTTCAGAGAAGTAGAAATGAGACACCCAATACACACATCAGTACTGCATGTTGTACTCAATTAGCTATTCTATATTTGATGCTAATATATGTTGCATCTCCAGGAAAAGTGACAGCAATAACATAAACATTATTGTCATAGTTGATGCAGGCATTTTCAACTGTGTGTGTACATCAAATTTCATATTTTTGTTGCTGTGGGGTGTTGAGGATTGAACTCAGGGAACCACTGAGTAACAAACACTCACTCCTAACTTTTACAATATATTTAATCACGTGAGGGAAATGCACGTGAACTCATGAGGCAGGTTAGCCGAGAGCCTTTCAGTTCATTTGACAGACCTGGCTGTAGCTCAAATAGACCTAAGTATTTTTGTAAATTTATTTGCATATATGTTCACGTATAGCCATGCTTCGATGTACTGTGAGTGTGCGAAGTTCAAAAGACAACTTGTAGGGCTTAGGTCTTCCACCCTGGGTGTCACGGGTTCAAGTACAGATGATCAAGCTTGGAGGCAGAAGCATTTAACCTGCTAACTCACCTTGCCATATAGATTTTGACAAGGACATTGGTGAAGTTAGACATGTCTTTCTGTAGCACTGCATAGAATAGTTCTTGCATGCGAGCTTCTCCAGAGGTAAGGACAATGCTTTATCCCTGATCCAGTGAGCTAGCACCATCAGGAGCTGATGCTGGGATGCATGGACTTCTCAGTGTTCCCTTGTTGTTCTTCTTCTCTGTGTAGTAATCTTCACTTAGGAATACTGAAACCAAGGGCGAATTTACTCGTTTTCCAAAGGCCATTCGTGTCTACAGTGATGCAAATTATATTCTGATATATATATATATATATATATATATATATATATATATATATATATATATAATACAGATTTTTTAATGAGAGGTTTCTTTTTCATTTTAGATTAAAATGATATGTCCAATTAGGTTTTTAGCCATGGATTGGCAACTAATCTGAAAATTCAGTTAAGTGTTTTTTTCTCTCTCTCTCTCACTCTTGGATTCTGGCCATTTCTGAGGGAATATAGGTAATCAGTTGTTGCCAATTGTTATAATTAGATGCCCAATATCAAACAATGATTTGAGAATAAATGGATCTATTCATGATTAATTATTTTATTTGTGTTTTCTTTTTCTTCTTAAGTTTAAACATCAGTTTAATCCCCATGTAAATTTTTTTCCTAACACCATCTACTAACTTCAGTATATTTCATTTAATATGTTTCAAATTTTGTCTTCCAAAATAATTTACACTGCTATTTTAAAGATGTAACAATTATACATTTAGAAGCAAAGCAGCAAAACCATCATTGACTTCAATGCTGACTGTGGCTCACCCGACTTAGAATGCTTATTGATCATTTCTAAAACTCTGGTGACACGAAACATTTATTTCATGTAATAACACATGTTATCTTTGTAGATCTTTGTAGTAATCATAAATTTGGTCAGGTTAGAATGTCCATTTTACTCGTAAGGAGACCATCTAAGAGAGGCTAAATGATCTACCTAGATTATGTGCCTATGACATAGTCCATGAACCAAGATTTCTAGTCCTTCTATTCAAAAGTTTTAACTTCTCCAAATTATTGAGCAAAGGTGAGTGGATCAGAGGTTAGCAATCACCACTGAATTATTATCAGGCATGGATGTTAATCAGTTACAAGTAAGTTTTCTTATATTGTAATTTCTGTGGCAACAGTTCTAACCTGATATATTTTTAATATTTCTTCTGGGAGGAATATAGCCCTCACTTGTTTCTCAGACAATCTCCTGGGTCCCCATAACTTAACCTCTTCTTTCCATATTACTGTCTATCCCATAAACTTTGACCACAGGTGACAGGTAGCCCAGTAGAAAAATCTTTGATTTCTTTCAAGCCTTACCTTTATGTAAAAACAAATTCTAACTACTGTTTTAATAAAATGCAATTTTTATATTTTAAATAAAAATATAAAGAAATATTCATTTTTCTGGAGATAGATGAAGAAATCTAAGTTTTATATTATTACACTTTTGAAAGTGGAGATGCATTTAATCAAGTCAGATATATTCACTAGTACTTCCTCAAAGCATTGAGATTTGGAGGCTATGACAATTCAAACTAAAATCTGAGTGTCTCAGCAAATGAAATCCACATAAGCTTAGCCTCTGAGCTGTGACCTCCAAACACCATTCTAGTAAAGTACCCAGAGAAGCGGCTACACAGTCAATATATGTTCTTAGTGAATGGAAATGAAAACAAATCTCTCAGTAGTCTGCCTGGACTTCTTTCCATCCTTCAGAATGTTTGGTGTCTTGAAGAAAAGGACATGGCTAGAAGTAAGCTGTGCCTGGTATTGTGGTGCCCTCTCCTGGTAAAGGTTCTCAGCAAAGGGCCTGGCTGATGTTTTAGTTAGGGTACACTTTTATGTACATCAATTATAAGGTCCTATGATAGTTAATAAAATATATGTATAATACCAATGCTATTAAAAGATATCTCCACTAGTTTCTGTGTATGTATATGCTTTTAGAAAATTGGCCACATAACCATTTTAATCTCTTGTATACACTGAAAAACAATGTTCTAAAATCCTAGACTAACAAATCCTTTTCTCTCTCTCTCTCTATCCCACCTGTATATCCCCTCTCATCCTCCATTCTCCTTTCCACCTATTCCAGGAATTAGAAAATATCATCGGTCAGATGATGCACGTTGCAGAGTACCTTGAATGGGATGTTACAGAACTTAATCCGGTAGGCATGTGGATGGCAGAACTGTTGACTAACTTATGGTTTACCTCGTTCTTTTTTGTTTTCTTTGGGAGGGGTGAGGGGCTAAATATAATGATTTGTTTTAAATTTTTTTGACTCAATTGTTATGGCTAACCAGAGGTCAAGTAGATGCGGAGTGGGATGATAGGGTTCATGTGGTGTCTTGACCTTGGCTTTCTTTCTAATGCTATATTTTGACTAGTGAGGTTATACACATCGAGGTAAGAGAATGCTGCTGATGGACATTGCTAAGTTCATTCCATGCTGTTGAAGATGCTGGTGTATTTGTTTCCAGGGTTCATTGGGCAGCTCCTATTCATGGATCACGTATTGCCTGTAACTCCTGGGGGCACAATGTTGCTTATTCTTTAGATGGGCAAATTAAGACACAAATATGTTGAAATTTCATGCTTAAAGCTCTACAGCTCGTTACAAACACAGCCAGTAAATTTTATCCAACTGTTTAAAGAATCAGTGTTTTTTTTGAAATGTTTCTAAGAAAATAAAGATGCCTTATTATGTATAAATTTATACAAAATCACAGCATCATTAAAATGTATTGAAACATTTCTTTTTAGGCAATTTAACTTTAGACATAAATAATATTTTGGGTAAAATTGATAGTAGACAGTTGTTTTATTTTTGAAGTCAATTAAGTTTATGAAGTGTCTATGAAGAAAGCAATTCTGTTTTATTTAAAGGTCTGCATGCCATATGAATTTGAGCTTATTTGTAAATTAGCACTCACATTTAGATAGCAACTACCAAGATAAAAACACGACTCGAGGCAAGAGCTTAGTCTGCCTTGCCTTTCTATCTCAAATCAAAGGCTGGTCAGGGCTGACCCTGTGCCAAATGGTGACACCATTCTTATGCCAACTAAGACTTCTTCCAGTTCTAATTCAATGGTATTTCAGTTTAATTTACATTGTTGTAGAAATTTGCCTGCTGTGCTCACAAGTGACATCTGTCATTAGCAGTTTTGTTTAAGAAATTCTAGGAATTGGCAACTGTGCTTATAATTTATGGAAGAATTCATCCTAATATTCTACTGAAATCATGCAATTTACTAGAAGTTCTGTTACTCTTTTTCATCAGAAAAAAAAATTAAAATAGTATTTTCCAACCCTGCTCAACTTTCTGTATGTGACAGTTGTTCGTCTGCCAGGGACATCTGCTCAATCTCATGTCAATCAGAGAAGGAGGCCTTGTTTTCTGTCAGTCAGTTTTCATAGCAGCAAGAGATGACCTAACTTCTCAGAAAATAGTATGTGGTTCCCAGTGCTGCACAAAGTAAGATAGAGCTGTTGCAAATGAAGCAGCAGTTCTTGTTTGGTCAGTTGAACATGATGGTTACCTACTGGTGATTGCAAATAACAACCGTGACATCATTTGTCCTGGGCAATCCTGATCTGATGGACTCCCATCTGGACAGTCCAGATAGTGGAGAGTTAGAAAAACAAGGTTACTGAGGACACTGTGTTTGCTATCATAACTCACCACCTTATCTAGTCTACAGCCTCAACAGCTCTTTTCCTTTTAACAATTATATATGCTTTTCAGCTATGCACAAATAGAGAAAAGTGAACACTCGAGGGTGGTAGAAATGAATAGAAAGATCAGCATGTCCTTGGAAAGATATTTTGCTATTGAATCCAAGCTCTTTCAGAGGATTTACTAAGCAAACAAAGTAATGTATGAGGCTCCGTATAGTGGTACTTACTTGCAGTCCTATCAATCTGGTGCTAAAAGAGTTTCATCCTTCTGCCAATCTGAGCTAATTAGAGAGACCCTGCATTTCATAGCCAGAAAACAAGCCAGGGGTTTGTTTCACCATGCCTGTTCTTTCCTTGTTCTTTGCTTTGGACAGGGTCTTACTATTTAATCTACCCTGTCCTCTGTGAAGCTGTGAAAGCCGGCTCAGGTTCTTATTTGTCCATTCTACTAAGTCACTGACAAATCTCCAAGAGGCATAACACTTTTGTCAGGTCCTTTTTTATCAAATTCTAAATTGTTCATTTTGAGAATAATGAAATAGTGATGTTGATGTTTTGTATTCTCTGTTCTGTAGATCCTTGTGTTGCTGTGGGGAAAAACTATATGATGAAAGACATGGGGCAGAGAGCTAAGGAAATACTACATACACTTCTATTCACAGGCCACATTTACAGTATATTTTTGCATCATTATCCTCATGCTGATTGAATAAACCGATTAAAATGTCATTATTATTCAAAGACAATGTGCTCTTTCTCCTTTATAGTTTCTCATATTTAACTTCCTGATTTAAATGGGAAGTTTGTTGACCTTTCCAGCAAACAAGGATAACATAGTGGAAACTTGTATATAATTCATAATTATATATATTCCTGTATATGCCAGGGGTCTTTAACTTATAATACATTGTCTGATTATATCCTTACAACCATTTGAAATCAGAATCCACATTATCACCACACTATAAAGAAGCAACTTTAACACAATCACACATTGCTGAACATTACTTGCAAGCCATCTTCAAAGAAGTCCAATCAAATATGATCAGGTCATTAAGTTTGCGCTCTGTTAAATTGTTATAGGCAATTAAAAGTAACTTAATTCCCTCACTCATTACTACATGGAAAAGAAGTATTTGAGCTCTTTGCCCTGATGTTAATTTTTCCAGACACTTGCTGGCATACATAATGAACTTAAAAGGCAATCTTGAAGAAGTAATTAGAAACTACTTTTACATTTAAATATAAAGTACCTTTTAATTTTTTCTTTGCTGCTGCTTTTCCTTGGGAGCTGTTTAAAAGTTGGACACTATTTCTAAAAATTGATCAGCATAGAAAGCCAGACTGTAGAGTACAGGATTAATAGATTTACTTAAAGATATTTTTCTCTACTTTCACTCAGTTTCTTGTCACAATGTAGTATAACCAGTTGGAGAAAATGCTTTGTTGAATTATAAGGATTTTAAAAATCAGTTTCTTGACTACTTCTCCCATCTCCATTTCCAGATCCTTCATGAAATGATGGAAGAAATTGACTATGACCGGGATGGCACTGTGTCTCTGGAGGAGTGGATTCAAGGAGGAATGACAACTATCCCCCTCCTCGTCCTGCTGGGCTTGGAAAACGTAAGCCTTTGCAATGAGGAGGGAGAATGGCAGGGCAGTAGGACGCTCTTTGGCAACATTTGGTAGTCAGTTGCCCAGATAATATTCTACCATGAGCCTGTAACAAGTTTCTCAATGTTTAATAATCCCATGGTACAATTTTGTGAAGCACAAATAGATATGAACTACGCTGTCGCTGTGGGGGCAGAACAAACAAATGGAATTAGGGATTGGAAGTAGCTGCAGCTTTAGAAATACATAAACTGGGTTAAGGAGATTAGCATTCATCTAATGCTCATCTTGATTTCCCAGTTCTTTTGCTGTCTCCCTCACTTGTTCTTCAGAAGTCCAATGGGATTCCAGGCATAATCAGAGGGAGAGAAATTGAAACACACATGAGAATTATCCTTAAAACAATCTAAAAAAATATTAAACATAAATGGTGTCACTCCCCCACTCTGTTTTTATACATATTTGTTCATCTTGAGGGCTCAGGAGTTAGCTCGATATAAGGCTTGTCTGGTAAGTACAGAGCTCCAGGCCTTGCCTCCTGTATAGTCAAACAAGGCGAAAGTCACAGAAAGTTTTTTTTTTTAAAAAAGAAAAACACACACAAGGGAACTAGCACATTCATTCGCCTTGAAAACCAATGAGTCTTTAAGCATTTAACTTTCTATGCTATATGTGATCTCTAACTTCTTTATGATAACTTGTTATATATCACATAATTGTTTAAAGCGTTATGAGGAAGGCATAATGTCGGCAGGCTAGCACGGAGAAAATAAGAGGAGAAGAAGAAAGTGGTGATGTTTAAAGTTTACAGCAGGCAAGTGCAGCTGCTGGCTGATTTACGTGAGGATGTTGCAAAACTACCACCTTCTAGAAATTAGCCCCACAATTTCAAAGTTGAAATCTCTATATTCTAAGTGGAGTAAGTGGATCATATAAGAGAAGCTTAAGCAGGAAGCCAGGAGATGTGTGCAGGATGTTTGGTTGTCTGGAGCAGATGCTCTCCCACAGCGGGTCAGCACCTGCCCAGCATTTCTTAGAACACAAGTTCCACGCCCAGCTTCACAAAAAGCAAGGACTTTGCCAGTCTGAAGCGAGGAACTCATCGAAGGGGAGACTTTGTTATTTGTATTTCAAGGCAAAAATTTTGACAAGGTATTTTCGTTTGAAGGCAGTTTTTTTTAGCAATTCTTCAAATGTTATTTTCTAGAAATGCTTGGTAAAATTATAAAACCATGACATTTTTAAACTACAGAGGTATAAGAATTTAAATCAGGGCATTTAAAAGTAATAGACTTCATTTTAGTGTGAAGAGATGATAATCTTTAACATTCATATCATAGCAGTTAGTTGTATGTAGTTTAATACTACAACTGTATTTTAAATGCTTTGTGTTTTGGGTGTAAAAAGATTATTTAGATGAACAGAGATCAATATGGGGTGTTTCCTTTGAAATTGGAATTGTGTTCCCAATTATAGCCACTAGATGGCAGGGCTGCATTGCTTAATGCAAAGAGATGTATTTTAAATATGGGACTGGAGGATTCTACCCTCTGTAAAGAACAATTGTAAAAAAGAAATTTCACTTCTTTTCGTTCTTTTATAAAAATATACTACGAAAGTTTAAAATCATCTTTAGTAAGATGGATAACTCCTATAATACGCAATCACCATACATAGCATATACTAGTTAGAAATAGCCTCTTGTCCTATAAGACATAGCATATGTTTGAATAAGTGAGAAAAGCACTAAGACCCTTGAGTGATGAGAGCCACTGCTTTTCAGAAGTGAGACTCACTTCATTGCAGCAAGAAGTTAATGTGCTATCGCTCACAGAGAACTCGATTTATGACACCGAACCTCCTCATTCTCCCCTACCTTGGTGTTAGGCTTTTATTGGAAATCTGTAATTTGTCTTGAAGTGGGCCATTCATACGAAGTCTGCTTTATTAAATTGTCCTATATATTCCTGTGTATTGTCAGTTATGATCGTGGGGGGTTCATGCTAATTAACCATGTGCTAAATGCCATAGTATATTTGAAAGTGACTACAGTGTGCTATCAAAATCACACAGACAAGAGTTGCCTCCTGGGTGAGCACGACTTCAATGGAAATCACAGCACTGATGATTTTATTGTACTTTATTCGTTCTCTTCCACACACTTCCAGGAGTGCCATCATTTTCAAGAGTATAGGCTCTGCTTCCAAAACAAGAAACATCATACCTCAGGACCTGATGCTGACCGAATTACTGGAGAGTGGATGCCATTTATTTTCTAGCCCAAGAGATTCTAAAGACTTTACAAAATTCAAAACAAACTAATCAGTAAAGGATATGTGAAGGGAAATTGGAAGTTCCCATACCTTTACGAGTTTGATCATATTTATGCATATTTATACCCTCCCTTATCAAGATTTATGTCACTGAATAATGTGGACCTTTTCTTCATTTGCTTTCTTTTCTATTTGTCTGTTTGTTTTCTGGGTTGCACTTTTGCTTAAATCTTATATGACTCAGATTTATAAAACAACAACAATAACAACAATAATAATATATAATAATAAGCTTCATCTTCACTTTTTTTTCCATCTTGAAGCTTAAAGACAAAGCTCTCTTCAGAACATTCAGAAGAAGAGGGCCTAGCTTCATTCTGCCATATCAGAATATCAACCTTCTGAAATCCCGACAGAAAGCCAAGTGCCCTGCGCAGGTCTTACAGCTCTGAGCTCTGAAGACAAGCCTCCACAAGGATGGAGACAAACGGAGCACTGGCCTGAGGATTCTACCTAGACCTTAAACTTGACTCTGACAGTCCTCAGTAGCTGGTGCTATCGATTCCCAGCAAGCCTTGCTCTCGCTGTCCATTTCCTAAGAGCCCTACAAGTGCTGCGTGTGGCTTCATCCCCACCAGGCCCAGGGTTTATTTAATGAACTTTTAGCATTATCCATTAGTACAAGAGTGGCCCACACTTCCAGGAAGCTCTCCGGTCTCTAACAGAAACATAAGACTATGACTAATCTTTGTTAAAGTATCGGTAAATAAAACTTACTCTTCGTTAGTAGCCACTGCTTCCTGAGAGGCTTTTGTATTATTACAAAAGCAAAGCAAACAAAAGTTTATTTCTTGAGAGAATTTCATATGTATATACAACAAAAGATCATCTTCCCATTTCACCTCCAGTTCTACTTGGAGCAATTGACATATGCATGGTTATGGGGCCGTGCATTATAGCGGGGGTAATCTACTCCACCAGTGGACACAGTCTCAAAGAATGAGGCGCTAGCATTTGTTGAGTTTCTCAACCTGGGGATCACGACCCTTTTAGAAGGCTGACCATTCCTTTCACAGAGATCATCTAACACCATCAAAAGTCACTGATATTTACATTACAATTTATAACAGTAGAAAAACTACAGTTGTGAAGTAGCAGTAAAGATAATTTTATTGTTGGGGGTCACCACAACCTGATGAACTGTATTAAACGGCGCCAGCATTACGAAGATCGAGAAGCACTGCACTAGCATGGCTCAGCCACCAGCAGCTTCCTAGTTAAGAATGAGATCTCATGAGCCATCCACACCTGAATATTTGCTGCCTTGATATGTGTGGATCTTGTGCAGATTCACAAATATCCTGTGAGTTCAGGAGTGTGATAACTATGTCACATCCAGAAGACGGCATTTTATAACACTCTTCCTGTGATGGTTCGTATATGATTGGCCCAGGAAGTGACCCTATTAGAGGTGTGGTCTTGTTGGAGTAGGTGTGTCACTGTGGGAGTGGGCTTAAGAGCGTCACCCTAGTTGCCTGGAAGTGAGTCTTCTACTAGCAGCCTTCAGATGAAGATGTAGAACTCTCAGCTTCTCCTGCATCGTATCTGCTTGGATGCTGCCATGTTTCTGCTTTGATGATAATAGACTGGACCTCTGAGCCTATAAGCCAGCCTGTAAGCATTTTTTGCAGAAAAATTATAGAAATAAAAATTATTATGTTATTTATATAAAATGAGCCAACCTTGAACAAATACAATGATTTTTTTTATATATATATAAAAAATTTAGGATGAAAACCATGAAAGTAAAGGGGGGAAGAGAAAAGGAAAAAGACTACCAGGAGAAGAGAAGGAGGCTAAAGTAAGATGAGAATGGGGTGAGGCCTGAGCTATGTTAGAAGAAATGTCAGTTATCTCATTATTTTATGCAATCATCATTTTCGAGTTAGAGAAATCTTACTAAGTGTTCTTTCCAGTGTGAGCATTTGATCTCCTCATTGTGAACCTGTTCCATCTTTTTTAACATACCATCAAGTTCTCCTCTGGCAACTAGGGTGAGGATATTAAGCCCACACCCACAGTGACACACCTACTCCAACAAGGCCACACCTCTAATAGGGTCACTCCCTGGGCGAATCATATTCGAAGCATCACAGTCATACATCAGCTTGTGTACTGTTTACATGGTCTCTTCTTAATTCATGTCCCTTGAGCCTTGGCATAGCAGGGATAAAGGGGTCCCCTTTAGGACTCAGCACTCACCCTTACTTTAATACGTTTACCAGCTGTTTGAATTGATTACTACCTGCTGCAAAAGGAGGCATTTTTGACAACAGTTTAAAGATGTCCTCATGGACTTGTATAAACATAAATATTTTGAAGACAGTCTGGAACCTTTAGCAAAGCAGCCCTAACAGGGAGAACTTCAATGTCTTCATTGTACTTGGATGTGGCCACCTTTACCCTGAGCTGCATTTGAATGGAAGTGTTTTTATCTCATTACATGGTTTCAAAGAAATACGATCATTAGTCTTTATATGTAATATATACTATGTGTTTTGATTAAGAACATGGAAGGGCACAATTTTCTTCTTACTTTTGCTTGAATTGATAACAAAGATGTAATACATTTCCCGATGAGATTTCCAGGTGGTGGGCAGTGATGCGCTTGAGGTAAGCTAAATCCTATCTGAAAACTGGCACTCCACATTCCAATAAAAGGTTAAAAAGTATAATATGGTTAGGAAGTTTTCCCCCACTTTCCATACAAGTATCAATCCATTAAGAAGTTATGAAACCATACAAGATTCAGGAATCTGTTGCAAGTTATTAAATAAAACTTAGTATAATACTTTGCAGTTCAACATGGTAGACACTTTGATCCTTGAGGATGGTAGGGACCTTTTCTGAGCGCAGAAAGTACAGTCTGGAAATTAGCAACTGATTGTGACTGATCCCAGATGTCAATGCATCTCTCTGAGTTTTTTTTCCCTAGACTTAATATAGCCCAACTTTATTGCCAAAGAAAACATTTTCTTTTATAGTGATGATATAATGTTTGAGAGATAGTTGGACAGTATAGTGCACGTTATCTAACAATGGAAGTAACTTGCAATCTTTGCTCTTCAATGTACTCAAGTAACTTGATGAGATGTGGGGTTTGACCTGGGTTATCATTAATATAGCTCTTTAAAAATCTTTGAAAATAAATATTTAGAGTCTTGGTTCATTTGAACGTTGTCAATATTCTGGGAAATAATGCCAAAAAATTGGAACTTTTGAAAACTTTAGAATAAACACACAAATAAGAAAATAATAAACCAAAACACATTTTGGGGGCATCTGTCTAGCTTTTAGAAGCTAAAATTTGAGGAAGTGTACTGCTAACTCTTCCTAATTGTGGACTTCCCCTGGCATCACTGAGCAGTCTCCCCTGTAATAGTCACAGAATAGTGTTACGTCTAGTATATAGGAGATAAAAGGAAATATTTGATGAAATAACTTACGATGGGACTAGACACATTGTCTTAATTCTTTAGGCTGCAACTTTTGAATGTTATAAATTTCAACCCCATGATTGTAATAATATTTGCTGTTTATATAACACCAGTCTTGAAGCGGCTAAATTAGCTTCACAGGTGTTGTGTAATGAAACCTCACACTATGGCCTGAGAAAGAGAGTGAGTGCCTTCATTTTCTCAGACAGGAAATAGAAGGAAGACTGAGAGCGTCTTCACATTTGCACAGTGGGCCCTGATGCAGATTTTTCCAGTTCTCTGCTCATTCCCTTAAAGAAAAATAACAGAAGCAAATTCCTTTCTTGCTAATAAATATTTATTTGTTATAAAAACATTAATAGGAATATGTTCTGCTGATAGAATGAGACTGACTCTCTTCTACCAAGTTTGCAATCTCAATAAGACAAGACAAAACATGAAAATCCAGAGAGCCAGGGTGCAATTTGCACTACTAAGAAGCAGTTGGCGCTTGGTTTCCATTTCTTCTCTGAAAGAGGCCACATACATATTTCATCTCTGGTATATTTGGGCAGTGCATCGGACAAAGAGCTATAAAGCCATTTAATTTTTTTCTTTTGGTAAAGCATTTTATGCCCGGTAATGGATTTGTATATCACTTGCAGCCTGTAGCATGGCTAAGTGTTCTGATTGACAGAACACCCACGTTCAGACTTGTTTATTTTTTGATAAGGAAAATGCCAGCTGACTTCGTCCATATGTGCTCTCCAACAGGATGAGGCTTATTCACATGGAATGGACAATCACTTGAGATGAAATGACAAGGAGAACAAAAACAGCAATAAATGTGAAAATTCCAATGTTTCTCCTTTGACTTGAAAATCTTTTAAAGCAGTACACTGCTACTTTCAAAGATTTTTTTTTAAAAAAAACAACAGTCTAATATAAATACTTTTATATCAAGATGTTCAATTTTTGATGTGATGATAATAAATTATAAAATATGGCAAAGTTAACCATGTATTATCCTACTAAAATTCTTATAACACATTCAAACCAGCATTGCATGAAGAAATAACTGTGAACCTTATTTTTTAAAATGTGAATGAAAATGTTAAAAACCCTGTCTCCTGTTGTGGTCGCCATGAGAATCCTCTCCATTCACTCAGCATCTTTTGTTGAAATCGACTCACTTCTTTATCCTAAAGACAAACTTGAATAGTGCCTTAGAAATGTGGAAAGGTCTGAGATTAACCTAGGTTGAAAGTAAGGGATCAGCTCACACAGCTCCCTCAGTTCCTGAGAACCCCTTGGGCCAGAGACAGTTGCCATCTTACTCACAAGAAAGCAAGCCATCTGCATTTCACAGCTCAGCTGGACCTAGCTCCAATGGCTTGGGAAACCAAGCCTCTCTACAAGGCAGAAGTCTATGTAGCCTGTTTTCATTAGCATGGGTACCATGTAAGCTCTGTCTTCTCCTCTGCATAGTTACATCTCTATAGTCCAAGGTCTTCAGTAATCGATTGTGTTTGAAATGGCTGTTTGGGACAAAAAGTAAGGCAGTGTTTCTGCCATCAAAACTTGCTAAACTTCAAGGGGCCATTGACAAGTACCTCCCAGGAAGCATGTTCATTAATGTTTCAACTTATGATGCGAATTTGACATTTCTAATTCTAATGTGAGAAGTAGTTACTGTAGATTCATGGATATTATAAATCAGTGTCCTGGCTCTCACTGTGGTAAGAGAGAGGGAATAGAAGCATTATTATCAATATTTTATTATTAATAAAAATAAGATGATCTGAGCTGTGTTATCTTTCTATAGTGCCCCTACGCATAATATTACTTGGTAAATAGAGTGTAAGATTATGTATTATTGCTAGCTCAAAAAATTATGCATGTTATCAGTATCGATATCATATCCATCAAGAATTTTAAAATTTGGTTTCACACTATTGGTGAATAAGTTATGAGATATATAATAACATACAAAATTAGAGTACCAAAAGTAATGATATATTATTTCATGTAATGTTTTGGACCATTTAATAATATTTAAACATAGAATAACATCCTCTAAATTCATGTATTTTGAACTTAAGCAATACAGATGTGATAAATATCATGAAAAGTTGTTAAAATATCATATATATTTACTTTGCATAGTAAGCAATATATCACTTTTTTTACTAAATTATAAATATAAACCCAAGGATTTATGGTGGCATGTGACTACGGTGAGAATTATAAACACAGTAATACATTTTTTATATTTTATTATCTAAGTTATAGAAAAATCATTTTTACAAGATAGCTAAAAAAGGTCATATAGTTATACTTCTGTCCTCTTTATCAAAATTAGTATTTAATACAGAATATATTAATAATCATACTCAGGGTCTGCAGGTGAAGTTCAGAGTCCACCATGTCTGACTTCCAAGCATGGCTTGTACAATTACATCCTGTTTTTTCAGTCTTATAAAACCTACCTTCATCTAAATTTTGTTTTTCCCAACACAAATCCATAGTTAAGAGTCTACAAGTTTCAATTTCTCAGGCTTCCCCCTAAGGCTTTTTCTCTCTCTTTATTCATTTGTTTATGGAATTGTGCTAAGTATGAGCCTGTCCAAGGCTAAGAAGGCGTGGCCTTGTGCTCTCACAGAGTTCTGTTTGGCGGTTCATCATGGAGGTCGGTGTGTACTCTGCTGAACTGTTGACATTAGAAAAGATTTCACAGGTCACTATGGCCTCTCAGAGTCATTTCAGCATCTCACTAGGCAAGAAGCACTTGGGTTTGTCTGAAGTCTTCGTGGCGCTCTTGTACGGTAGAGAGTCACGATGAAGAAACAGGTTGTCTTCACACACGTCAGTCCAGCCTGAGCTCTAGTGGCACTTACAGAGTCCACTGTGTATTTCATTAAAGTGAAATCTGTTTCTTTCCCGTCCTGTGCAGAATGTGAAGGATGATGGGCAGCATGTGTGGCGACTCAAGCACTTTAACAAGCCTGCCTACTGCAATCTCTGCCTGAACATGCTGATTGGCGTGGGGAAGCAGGGCCTCTGCTGCTCCTGTGAGTTCACTGGCTCTGCTGCATGTCATCACCTTGCTTGAGGAAAACCTGAGCTCAGACAGCTCTCCTATTTGTGTGACATACCTCAGGCCATGCCTATGGTGCACAGGTCCCTGTAGCTTCTCAATGCTCAGGTTACTGGCCAACTTCCTTTCAAAGGAAATAAATGATGTATTCCAATTCCATAGGTATTTCTTTGTATTGTAGTTTAATTTTTATGTATTTGGGTTTCTCACTTCTCCTTGGAGTAGTTAGACATTTTTCACTGTTTTCTCATACTTGTATCTTAATTTGCATTTGATAGTCCCCTCATAAGTTAACCATTTGCAGCTCTAGGTCTTACATATTTATTGAGTACACAAGTGTGTGAGGGGGAGGGTAGGTAGGTGGGTGGGAGTGTGTTCTTGTGTCTGTGATTGTGCATGCATGTGTGTTCATGTGGAGATCGAAGATTAATATCTAATGATTTTTCTCCACATTATACACTGACCCAGATTTTCATATTGACTCATATCTCAACCTCTTTGGCTAGTCATATTGCACCTGGGAGACTTTCTCTCTGCCTCCAGTACACTGAGGTACTCACAGATGGTCAATTTTTAAATGGGTTTTTGAGATCTGAACTATAGTCATTGTGTAGCAAGTGCTTTATCTGCTGAACAAACTTTGCAATATCTCTGATACATTTTTTACATGAAGGCAAATCTTCATATGAATCTAGATATTGGAATATAAGGCATTATAAGTTATGCTCATCTTAATAATTTCAGTTTCCTTGTCTCTCAAGATTTATTTTGTTCTAATAAATCTATATTACCAGTTAGAAATTTGCTAAGAGACTGTATGTAAATATGTGTTAGTTAATTTATAAAATCATCTAGTATTGATTTAATCTATAGCATTTTTACCTAAAATAAAGTTTATGTTCTTTGAAATAAGGATAAGTTCTCCACTGATCCAGCAATTCAGCCATATCAACCTCTGCTATGTAATATGTTTTAAGACTTTGTTTCTCTAGGTATATTATTTAACATTAAGAACTATACTTAATGTCATAATGTATATAATTTATAAATTAGTGGGATATTTTGAAGGTTATATAACATTTGTCAAATATCACATAAGAGGAACATTTCTAATGACAATGTTGGAAGATCCAGATATACTAGAATATTTTCCATTTCAAAACAATACGAAACAAAACAAAGCTATCTCAGAACATCTTTAACTTTTTAAGGGAGTAAAGATTTTTGGGCAGATTTAATTAACTGAAACAAGATAACTCTCAAAGAAGGGGTGTGGCATAATATAAAAAGACAGGATTTTGCTGTTTACAAAATGGTTACTAGGTGAACACTCATAACATGAGCACCACCATGAAATCATATTAAAAGATATGTGTTTTTCCGGGCTGTTGTCAGAACTCACAGACAGGATATTTTTGAGTCTTTTTAGTAAACACCGTGAGCATGACATAAATTTCATTCATATTTCAAGAACTGGATTTTTAAGTTGTTGATCTGTTTGCTTTTAAAAAAAAGCAAATATTCTTCTAAATATTTATGAATTATGAAGTAGAACATCAAGTGCAGGAGGCCCTACTAATATTTAGAGAGAAACCAGGAGATGTGGGGATGCACCTCCAAATACGTTTTGTTTTGAAGCCTAGATTATATACATGCATTCATATATACATTTGCTGGTATAAATGTGGTTTTTTTTTTCATATAAATTTTTGCTTCCTGGCACCATCTGTTGCCTGGTGAAGGTGGTTGTTTGAAGAAACAGTATCATGATGGAAAATGAAGGATGAACTTCCTTGAAAGCCTGGCATGGTTGGCAGAATCTATTCTTCAGCAGTAGACAAATCTACCATTTAAAGTTTAGATAAGTCAATAGTAGAAGCACACAGACATTTGCTCCCGTGCCTGCCAGCTGCTCTTATGCCTATACTTATGAAATATAGACCTCTTCCTTCTAGCAAATGACACAAAGCCATTTGCCAGTCATCAATTTGTCTTTAATATTTTTGTCATCTGGGAATTATTGTGAAAAATTTGAGCAAGGACTGATTTAATTAAGCATTTCCTGTTCCTGCTATGCCATGATAGAGGAGCCTTGGTTTCTCATATGCATACTATTTCCTGTACTAATTGGCCTTTTGCATTCCATGATAAAAACAGCCGACTTGGACTTTTTTCCTTGATGCGGCTGATTGGATTGATTAGAGAACAGTGGATGCAAAATGAGCATCTGTTAAAGCCGCTTTTCCCTCGTAAATTTGCAATCAGGACCAGGGTCAGCTCTGAATTTGTGTACCTGTTTCCTTTCAGTCTGCAAGTATACGGTCCATGAACGCTGTGTGGCCAGAGCCCCGCCCTCCTGCATCAAGACCTATGTGAAGTCCAAGAAGAACACGGACGTAAGTCTGGCAACACAAGCTTTCTACACGTGTTTCCATGGATAGCGCCTTTTACCACCCTGTTATTCTTCTATTCTAGGTCATGCACCACTATTGGGTCGAAGGCAATTGCCCTACCAAGTGTGATAAGTGCCACAAAACAGTGAAATGCTACCAGGGCCTCACAGGGCTGCACTGTGTTTGGTGTCAGATGACAGTGAGTACCATGACAGCACTGCGCCGGAAGGGCTTCGAAGTTGGAATGAATCAGCTAAAATTTGGGGGGGGGTTGAGGGGGGGGGTGTTCTTATTTCATCGGCCAGAGAATCAGATTTCTCCCTAGTATTCAGGATTTTAGAGATGACGCCTTCACATGCTTTTCACACAAGGGCCCATGGAGTGGGTTCTAGCAGTTCCCAGGAAAGCAATCAGAAACCACAAATGAAAGCTGGCAAAGAGAAGAAGGTCGTTACTGCTTGGGTATCATGGCTTCTCAGGGCATACCAAACCATTCTCTCATGTATGTTCCTAACCTCCAGATACTTGGTGAACTGGGACACAAGAGGTTTTGGTGTAGTAATAATTAGGGGAAAAGCACAATGGCCAAAGCTTTAGGATTCCACCTGGTTGACTGTCAAACCGCTTCAAATAACTTTTGAATAAACACAGTTATTAGATGGTATTACTATATCTGTTTAATTTCTGAAATTAGCATAAGCAAACCTTTCTTTCTTCTGAGTTTTTATTAGTCTGCTTGGGTGTCTTTCCTTCTTTCTCACAGAATGGTTTCTTAGTCCTTAGCTCTTTGCACTCTTTTGTCAGAATAAACAGCAGAGGGCACTGTAACAGTTGGCAAAGCAGGTTTTGGTAGAACTACAAGGTTCGGTCCAAACATACAGGTTAAACAGTGTTCTTAAACGTCATACACACACACACACACACACACACACACACACACCACACATACAGAGAATAATTTAAAAAATCAAGTTGATCTACATTTCAAACTGCAGTTATGTTTTTGAAGACTTTAGTTATTACAATAAACTGTTTAGCTATTGCAAGAACAAATCAATGCTCAATTTTAAAAATGCCATAGCAATTTCATTTTTAAAAACAATTGTATATGTATGTATATATATATATAAAGTGTGTTTGGCAAACTAAACAATTACTAGACTATGTAACTTTACTTCTAGAAGTCAAAGCCCAACATAATTTTATGCAGCATATCTTAATTTTAGGTTAGGCTAAAATTAAAAAATATCAGGATTGACTTTTTCACATTTATAAAACTTAAAAATAGTGTATTGGATATGTTGCTATTATTATTTTTACTATTCTTACTACTACTACTACTACTACTACTATTATTATTAGGTTTTCTATTTCTTAAAACATAATATTTGTGAGTGACTATTCAGCTTGAAAGATAGGAATTGATCTCCTAGGTCTGTAGACCTGAGATGGTTGGAAGTTTGCTATTCAATTCTCTTCATCTTACCACTTTGTTTTATCATGTCTGTCACTGAGTACTTCATAATTCTAACTTACAGCAACAGTAGGGACACCTTTATTAATTTTTCAATTTTGGAGCTAGTGTCAGAATATATTCACCTGAAAATATCTATATACTTAGTATTATTGAGAGCTTTCTTGAGCTGTTTTATGAAAATGCTAGCCTGAGACTGCTATCTCGAGTAACAGTGCCTAATGTGACATATGTCTAAAGAACCAAATGTCATCTTCACGCTCTGGGAGTGCTGGAATGTGGTCCTGCCTGTAATGAGCTTTTTAAAGACCCACCCAAGTGGATTCCATGAGAAACTTGCTTAACCAGAAGATGAGAGGATGAAGTATAGCTGCACTTCAGTCTTTCTCCAAAAGCTATTACTTACTTCGTATGACTTGAAGTCACAACTTGAGAAATGCAGAGTATTACTATGCCCCACGTCACTTATAAACTGTGCCTCTGTATCCATGGATAGCTTCAGTTTGGGACAATATTCTTACACTCTAAAATGGAGTTGATAATTCCTAAATTATAGGATTGTTGTAAGGATTAAATGCGTTAAAAAGTCAGTGTAGATAGGTTTACAAATGGAGCACATACTTAGTAAATGCTTAGTGACCGTACTATCAACTCTGTGGGCAATAGGTAAAATCAGCCATGGTACCTATGTGAACCCTGGTGGCCATGGGGCATGCCATGAGTAATATTCAGGGAACTGTGGTCTCATCTTGGTAAGAATTTATAAATGAAAATTTCCTAGGCCTAGTCAGAATAACAACTTGCATCCTGAAAGACAATAGGAAATTGTGTGGCTTCAAGCATCACTAACTTTTATGTTATGGTCCAGAGAGCTGCATTCTCAAGAGCAACTCCTCAACTCTTACCCTGCTCTTTACAAGAGCTGATCCTCTAATGATGTTTCCAGTTACTATGCGAGTTGGAAGTCAGGTTTTTCTTTTCTTTCACATTTATCTCCTTCATAGAGCCTAGTGCTAAGCCCTTACATGTCTTGCTTAAAATATCTCTCCCAGATCTGAGATTTTGACTTCATGTTCCCAACCTTAGTACAAGCTCTTAGCACCCCCTCCCCACTAGATTGGAGTAAGACTCTCTTGGCTTATTTCCCTGACAGAAGGTACTTCTCCTATATGTAGGCTGCCATAGCACCACCAGAAAAAAAAATCTTTTGAAAATCCTAATTTGTTATAATATGCCCTCTTCAGCTAACTATAATAATTCCATGACAATGAATGCAGCCTCTCCACCACTTACCTTGTTTTGATTTTGAATTCTACAAAGCACAGATTTAAGAAGCACAAGTTCTTGTATCCTCCTTCAAGGTTGACCTCCCTGTTAGAGCTGGGTATCTGCCCAAGAACCCCTGAGGAGGTCATGATTTATCCCCAGCTTTTATTTAAAATATCCCATTACTTGGACTATACTAGTCTTAAATACTTACTAGGAACCAAGTCCAGTTCTTTATTTCCATTGACGTTTTCTTTGATGCTAATATTTTCTTCTTCGATTTTATTATTTTACTTTACTTCCTTTTTTAAAGAAAGACTGAGTTGTTCTCCAGTGGTTTCATTTCTGTGTGCCATCAATGTTATAGTCCCATTTGCCTCCATTTTTTCCTTAGTCATCTGATGATCTTAAGGGGATGTCAGGTTTTGAGGAAATCCTCAGGTTCACTATAATGAGTAATATGGTAATCTTCATGTTAAATATCTCAAATGCACTTCATCTTTAAATTTTATCTCAAAATAAAATTTAAGTCATGGTCCAGACTTAAATTTTATTTTGAGATAAAATTTAATAACTTGTAATGCTCAAATTTCATTAGAATGGTTAATAAATCTTAAAACATAAATGATAACCATCCATTTCTGTACTTTTAAGTCAGTGAAATGTATATACTATTGCAGACAGGCATCTTGTAGGCCCAAAGCAAGGTCTTAGAAGGACATTGTAGCTCTTCTGTAAAGCTTCCTACCTAACATGGAAAACTGGTAAACACCCAGGAAAACAATAGTGAAAAGCTGTATCTCCTACTTAAGCAAATATTTCCTGTGCTTTCAACTTTATTCCTTTGAGCCAGACAAACGCTCATCTTGGTTTTTGTTTCTTTTTGCTGCTTTGTCCTGCCACCATTGAGACCATGCTGCCAGGCCTGATTCACATCTGCTGAGTGTGTCCTTGGCATGGTGTTTACTCTGTGTGTTGAGTTGTTTCTAATCAAGAAAAGATGAGTTCTTATCAGGCAGGAATCACTAGGATGTGAGCTGCATACAACTGTTTGAGATTAGCAAGAGAATGCCTATCTTATCCATCTGAATTAGTAACTTGTTATCATCTAAGAATATACTTTCAATGAAAACAATAAGCTCCTGACAGTGACACTTTTGTCATTGTCAAAAGTTTTTGTAAGCAATAGACAGCTTAATATTTAGCAAATACTTAAGGAAGTATCCCCAGTTTGTAAAATATTGATTTCATGTGAAAGTGTCAACTAACAAATATATTTCTTTAAGCCATATCATTGAACTTTTATTTGTAAGAAGAACTAATTTTTTGTATATGAATCTCTAAGTTCTAATGAATACTTTTCCTATTTTTCCTTTTTCTACTCTTCATTTCTACCATTAGCTCAACACCTCTCCATAACACACACACACACACACACACACACACACACACAGACTCACACACTTTTTTATCCAAACTTGAGACAGATTTTACTAATAAACACAGAGCTGGCTCTAAATTAGGTGCTACTGTGAGCTGTCAAATTCTGAAATTATTTCCAAGTGTTAATTCAAGTCCAAGAAAAGCTGGTTCATATTATTTGACTTTACTAGATATATGCCTCTATCTATTACCCTGAAAGAGAGTTTCTGGGTATCTTAAAAATAAGCTTTACTTTTCTATATGCCATCTTTTAAAAATATGAAAAGATAGCTGTGAACAACATTTTCAAAATGACTATTGAAAGGTAGGTACTATTCCTCATGGAAATTCTACTCAAGAGGCAGGATGCATCTGTGATCCAGTTCATTTATAAACTCAAGGAAGACTTCTGTTTGTCTTTGCTTACTTTGGGCCCTTGAAGACAGTCAACAATCCTGGGCATCTTGCCAACTCTGTATTTTTTATGTGTTCTAATGCATGGGATGACATGGAAACAAGTTGTCCTAACTTCATTTTATTGCTATCACACAATGTCACAAACTCGGGAGATTTTAATAACAAGGGATGTGCTTCTTACACTACTTTCAGGTCAGGGAGCATGTCATATTAAACCTTTCTTTTAGAGTCATAACTTGGCAGATGCCATTATATAAGACAAAATAAATATTGTCTTCCAGCCTATCCTCTCGGGGACTACTCTCATATGTCCATCTAGTTCAAGTTAGCTCCCTAAGGCTCCATCTCCAAATACTGTCCGTATTTGAATTTAGGGATTGCTCAACATAGACTGTAAAAAAGTGTACTTAAAAAACAGTGCCTATCTTAGCACCTTGCTATGGTTGGTGATAGATTTTGACAAATTTCCCTTTGTGATCACTTATTGAAAAGACACCTACATAGCTTCTCAGGAAACACAATTATCATTAGTAACCTAAAGAAAACCAATTTGTTTTAATTCTATTACATAATTTCTATTTAGTTGATACCTGTATTTTTAATAGATTCTTTTTTATTTAGACAATTTTCAGTTTACAATACAGATAACACAATCATTTATGACTGATGGTCTAGATTTGCAGCTATTTTTTAATTTGTTTTTATTGTTTGGCTAGTTGGTTGGTTGTTTGGATTTTAGTTTCTGTCTTGTTGTCAGGTACATTTCTGAGCAATTTTCGGCATCAGTGACAGCTGCTTCAAAGTTGGATTCACAGCTTGTAAAAATGGTCAGTCCTTTAACCACGTTGTCCACAGCTTTGACCTTTCCCCCTACAAACAATAACATGGACTGGATAGGCATTAGAATACCCCTTCAAGATGTGTGATTATAGTTTTCAGAAAAATAAGGTATTCTAGTACATGATTAGTTGATATAAATCTCTTAAGACATGTTCCTTTTAACATGTGTCCCTATTTTTCTGATGCTTCTTTATGTTATGCACTGTGCTACATGCTGATGCTTCTCTAAGACTGATTAGAAAACTTCCGAGATATAGGACATTATGAAACTTGAAAATATTTTACTGGACTTAGATCCATAAAGGCAGCATTCAGATATATTGAGTTATACCCTCACTTACTCTAGTCTCCTGTTCAACTAAATATTTCAAAGTCCTTAATTCCTTCCATTTGGGCCTAAGTGCAAAAATCTGTCACTAATTTTACTTACTGTTTATATTGGAAATATATGAGATGGAAGAACTCTCAAAGTTGAGACTCAAATGCTGTTTGTGAGCTGTTGGCCTGAGGCTGCATGTTCCTTCCTCACCTACATTTTCTGCAACATAACACTTTAGGATGTCCCACGGAGTATGAATTCAACACAGTCTCCCCATGTACACACAGAGATTGTCTTATCAGAATGTTTTAGCTTCTGCTTCAGTTTTAAGGTAGTTGCAGGATATCAAAAAGTTAAAAACTCAATCTTTGTGACAAGGCAAAATCCAGTGGAGACTCAATACTTAGGGTCTGCTTTGAGTTTTAACTCTCTCAATGAACTTATTTTCTAGAACTTCTATAACAAAATGTCATAAGCTAAATGGTTTAAGACAACATAAATGTATTCTCTTACATCCTGGGAGAGAAAAAGCTTAGGATAACAATGTCAGCAAGGCTATTAGCCCTATGAAGAATTTAGGAATAAATAATTTGTCTTTTACCAGATGCTGGTAGTTTCTAGAAATTCTTGGTGTTGCTTGCATTGTAAAGACAACATTAATCTCAAGCTGGCTTGTCTCATGTGGCCTTCCCTCTGTGTCAGTATTTCCTGTCCAGATTTCCTTCTCATTATAAAGCTTGCAGTTAAGGGCGAGACACATTCAACATGATTATATTCTAGCTTGAGTATATTAACATAGGCTATATTTGCAAAAAAAGGGTCGCATTCACTCATATCAGGAGTTAAGATTTTGATCTTTACATAAAATTTCGATGGGATAATTTTCACTTCACCCCTTGACAGCTCACCTATAAATCTATATATCCAGGATCATATTTATTTTATGAGAATAATTTCAATAAACCAATAATATATTTTAGAGTTATTTTAAGTTAGTTGCATTTTTATTGCCCGGGCAGAATGTAGGTTTATTTAGTTCTATTCTATACAAGGACTCAGCTGCTTCTGTGTCTTGAGTGCCTTTTATCTTTTGGCAAAGATTAGCAGTGCCTAAAAGGAATCGTGACCCACGTTTATATAAAGAAGTTTATGTGCTACTGTGAAAAGGAGACACTGATTGTAGATAGACGTGTAAAATTACTTCTATTTCGTATAACACAGCCTGATGGGCATGAATCATAGCATGAACTTTGAAGTGGGGCCTCTGTGTGACAAATGCTGAAGAGTACAGGACAGCACTCAGCCTCCTTCAGTGCAGTTCTATCACCACCATTAAATCAACAAGAAGCCTAAACTCAGTGGCCAATTAACTGCGTATACAGAGGAGTTAATACAGCTAAGGCTTAAAGGGAATGACCTTCACAAAGGATTGGATAAACTGAAACTGAAAACTACTGTGATTTTAATATTTTAACAACACACATGAAGTATTTTGCACTAAATAGCTATCAGGTGGTGAAGGGAGAAATTTCTGAATATCTTTGAGTGAGAATTATTTTCATCAAATCTTTGATAAAAACCATCTCTTTGATTTCAAACTATCACCACTTTATCATTTTGTTATAGTTACATTTTAACTTAAACTAGTGATCAAGGTTGATAAAAAATATCAGCTAAGGTTCATACAGATTGTAAAATAAATATCACATTATATGATTACATGTTAACCTAATGTCGAGCTGGTAAATACAATATAAAGATCCACTTTTATAATCATAATCATCTTCTTTTATTTATATCCTGCTCCTACTGAGATGAATCTCAGGTTACATTTACATATTGAATTACAAAGTTAAAACTAATGATGGGATCAATTATGCCCCATACTGAGCTGTGCACTTTGGAATGACTTTGAGAAAACATGAGGGTCAAAAAGAAATAAAGAAGCATCAACAGTGCACAGTGGTTTCAAGATTATATTGAAGGATAAGCAAGGAAACACTGTAGTTGGTGATAAATTGTCTTGGTAAAAGAAAACAGTGTTGTTTAGTATAAAATTTTCAGGAAGTGTCTGAGCCTGTTTGTTCTGACAATTCTTCTAATATACTTTTAATATATTATTGTAACTAGTCTGCAATTAACTCTTCCCTGGATGCTATTGTCATGTCGATTTGATATTACTCCTGTCTCCTTTCCTAGCTGCACAATAAATGTGCTTCTCATCTGAAGCCTGAATGTGACTGTGGACCCTTGAAGGACCATATTTTGCCACCCACAACAATCTGCCCAGTTGTATTGGTGAGTTTGTCTTTATCATTTGGGTGTCAGTTGTGCATACTGTGAGAAACTGAAACACTATACCAATGAGCATTTCTGGAAATAATTTTTCATTAGTTAAGGCACAGTTCTGTCAGTCTAACCCACACCATAACTCCAGAGCAAAAACCTCTCTCTGATCATGGCCTTGTCTTCTTCCTTTTGTGCATACATAGTGGGGTAAGTGGTGCCCAACTGAAGCAGACTCAGGTGTTGTCTCTTAGTCACTCTGTACTTAACCGAAAATTGTATGGGCAGAATGCATCTACATTTTACATATTTTATAGATGTAGCTTTCCAGAAAATTAGGTTATTCTTGGGGGGCATTTTTGCTAGGAATGTACATTCTATGTCTAAAGTTTTGAGGTCTCTCTTTTAGGTCAGAGTCTACCTTGAAGTGATGATACCGATCTTAAAATACTTTATGCATTCCTAGTAGATGTTTCATTTAAATTAATAAACAATAAATGTTGCTACCTACAGGCTAAATACCTATTAAATAAATATTGAAATGATAAATGGAGTGGGGAGTAATTATGAAGACTCGTAATAAGGATTTAAATAAGTATTCAAAGATAATGTTCATTTTCAGAATCCTAATTGATGCTGAATGAAAAGTTATTTCACAAAACAATGTTATATTTGTAACACACATCATTCTCTTCAAAAACAACACAGGACTTTAATGTCTAGAGCTTTGGTTTTATATAATTAGACTACAACAACTAAGAAATGTTACACAAATACATTTGTAAAGGTCAACTGAGAAATTAATCAAATTACTCAATTTTCACCTACTTATAATTCATTTTTGTGATTATCTGCACAATACTGATGGTGTTTTAAAATACTTTTGCATACAAACTTATTATAAACTTTTTATTGTGTTAAATTACTAAAAGAAAGAAAATATCTACAGCTGCTAAGGAAGGTAATTATTACTTTTAATATTTTTACAGTGTAATACTTGTTAAACATGCATAATAAATGAGATTATTTATAATTATTGAACGTCAGAAAATAGATTTTAAGTTAATTTATTGCTATCTTTATGCATTTAGAAAATGAAAGTATCATAATTTTAACATTATTTTTCTTTCTACAAAAACTTGTAATTTTGATGACTTAAATGCATCTTTGAGGTTTTAATTCCTACAAAATTCTGATTTGTTTTTCTACCGTTAAGATTAATGTGGCATACCCTGCTCAGTGAGAGCCCTTCCTGCCAGACTGTGTCATATAATATCAATTATGGGGTGCAGCTTTTCCATCATTCCTTTCTTTTGGGAGTTGAAGATTTGCTAGCATGTTTTACATGAATATTCCTGCCTTCCCATCATGTAGGCAAAAATTCCATGCCTGCCTTTGAATACTTTTGATTCTGAATAGTTATTTTCAATATTTATGTGGTATCTATCATGATTTGTATCTCAGCTTTTGCTATTGAATCATTAGAATATGGTTTATGGAATGTGTTGCTGCCTGGGGAAAATCCTTACTTACATTTAGATCACTGTCGTTGTGATTCACTCAGTCCTGGCTGTTTCAGAATCTTTGCAGGGTTACAATGCCACCTTGATGGCTACTGCTGTATCACTTGGGTCTTGCTTCTCGTGTCTCAGTTTTAACACTTTTGCTATTCTTCCTAATGAGATGTCATGGTTCCCCATGCCTCTTTGACAACTTTGTCACCTGGGATTGTATTTCTCAGTGGCATTCTTACAATCCTGCTTTCTTTTAACGTGTCTCTAAGCTGCTTTGTGGGTCTACTATCTAAAACATAAATTGTCTCTTTCATGTACAAAACGATTGCCACAATTCCTTATTTGAATTTCAAACCTTCTATGGTAACGAAAGTTCTTAACTGGATCAACTCCATTCTATCTTTTCAAAACATGGACACTGGAAAAGAAGGATAATTGAGCTGCTTGTAATTCTCAAAGCACACCTGTCTCCTAAAGCCTCAGTAGTCTTGTGTATGTTAATAAAACAGGTGACATTACTTCATCTTAAGATTTCTACTGCCATGCAAAACAAGAGTGAAAGACCATTTTTTTGTATAATGCAATAAATACATTGAATATTACATCCATTGACCATTTTAAAGCTCATGTTTTATGTTCAGCCTAGAAAATTTGGTAAACTGTTCAAACTGGTGGCCATTTAACCTTTCTAACTGGTAGAGCCTCATTGGCCATCCCAGGCAGGATTTTACACTTTTGTCTGCTCTACATTTTTAGTATTTATTTAAAACTAGTAGGTCTTAAACAAAATAAAAAATGTCTAAGTGGCTTTTTATTGGATGATTCACCCATTTTATTTATTTTTTTGTCTTTGCCTAAGGTTTTTGAGACAGTATTCTTCATGAAGCCAGAGGTGTTGAGTGTAGATATTATAAAATGGCCACTTACTTCATCCATATCACACCATACAAAATGTCAAAGAAGTAAAAGGCTACTTGCAAGGCATTATACTGTTGCTTTTTTGTTGAAGACAGTTCTATTGAAATGAGATTCATGGGCCATAACCTTCACCCTCTTAAAAGACACATTTCAGTATTGTTCAGTATACTTGGAGCTGTGCAGCTATTAATCTCTTATCTCATGGCAATGAATTAATCTTTCTGGGGCCTATGCCTTTGTTTATGTTTGCTATAACACCTTGAATGCAGAAGTTTAATTACCATAGAGATGGTGTTAGTTTAGGGTTAGTGTTTCTCAGATCAGAAATAGCATTCTGAATCCTTACCATCATTTGAAACTGTCAGTGTTTTCTACTGAAGTAGTTCTGGTTGCTAAAAGTTTTCCCAATATATCTAATACCCCTTTGTTTTAGCTCCTCACTGTCAAATGGACCATGAGAATGAAAGATGCAGTTACATTGTCAAAAAATTAAGTTCATTTTCTATAAATAGTTTATTCATAATTCACTTTGTTTCATAAAATGAGAAGTTGCTATCTGTGTGACATATAACTTTAAGCATTGAGAAGAGATATTGGATGTGGGACTGTGAGATACATGATCAAAAAGACATCTACAACATGACAACATAAGTATAGCCTGAAGAATGTTGTTATAACAAAGACCAGAAGTTTGGAATTAACTTTATGTTGGATTAGTTCAGATGAAGGAAATCTTTAGCCACGTGTCTGGGTGTGCAGGGTGTTCACTACATATTTAAAAGTTAAGATACTCTGAGAATGGTTTATTGGATGCTGCTCCTAACACTACTCAGAATAACTGCAAGAACTTGTTCCAATGATTACTCTGTCAGTGACGAATGAAAGGGACATGGCACGACTAACTATGTGGACCTTAGTATTGGTGCTAGAATATTTTTTGATGGAAGTCAAGAGTCTTCTCTATTGGAATCATCACTTGTTGTAATGACTGAGAAAAACCTGAGTAACCTTTATTTGGGGTGTTATAAGTAAAGGGAATATAAAATAAGAACACAGATAGTTCATCAGTCACAGATCACTCAGTAAAACTTTCAGAAAAGAGACTTGGGAGACTTAGGGGAGAGAAAGTAGCATAGGGTAATTGTGTGCAGAATATTTAACAAAATGCTTGTATTTATGTGTGATATAAGATAATGCCATTTCATTCGGGATGCTCAGAATGACATATATATATATATATATATATATATATATATATATATATATGAATTATCTATAAATATTTGTATGTAGGCGTAGTGTACACGATTATATATAAATTATAGAACTTAATACCACATACACATCTGAAATATAAGATGAGATAAGGCCTAAATTTCATCTAAGCATGTGGCTGCTCCTCTGCTGTAGGTGGAAAAATAATTAGATAGGCAAATCTTGACTATACACATTGAGTAATTTGCATGTAGGTCCTGACAATTATTTCTTATTTTACCAGATGAGCTAATAACATCTCTCTTTGGTCAATGGAGAACGTTGTGTTAGTTCAGAAAAACTTGTATAAAATATATCTAGCATTAAAAAAATGATTAGTCTGTATCATCTTTATATTATTAGGATTGCATTATAACTTAAAATTTAAATTTTAAGCTTTAATTGTAAAAATAACTAAATATTCCTAAAATGTAAAAGGATGTACATTTTAAGACTTTAATTCAGTAATATAAAAGAACCTTATAATAAATAACCTTTGTGGTACATAGATCTTTTTCATATGTTCCTGCAACTAAACTAGATATGTCATGTGGCATGCTGCCTTAATATTGAAATATATATAATTATAATTTAGGAATTTGTGTGAGGAATAGCCACATAATTTCTGAAGAAGAACACATGCAATGTAAATACTGTTGTGGCTACCACTTTGCCCATCCCTTATTTTGGTAGGAGTAATCTCTTAGTGGAAATCTTCAAAAAGGCCAGTCTCTCCTGACTTCTCCTACCCAGCAGTGCAAGGTATCACTGTCACATGCTATTTTGTTCTAGAACTATTTCTGTTTTACAGTAATTCTGTTATTTTTATCTATACTGCATGCCCATCTGCAACACAGGACCATAATAGATGAGCTATTTGTGAGAAATAGACACCACATATTGACAGATATAATTAATTTTTAATCCTAAATAAGCTTCAAATGATTATCTCATCTCCTTTTAAACTCAAACGTATCACTGTAATGCATAATCAAAGTAGTATCCATTAACAATAAGAAAATGCATATTAAAGAATTGATCCATTTAGCATTTTCTCTCCTTTTGGACAACTGAGGCATTCCTGTGGAATACTATCTAATAAATATAGAATATTACTAAGTTTTAGTAAAGAAGTTTATACAAATGCCAACCTGATAAATAGTGATGCTTCTTAGATCATATAAAGTGAAAGAAAATTATTTGAGTGATTTAGGATCTAAGAATATTCCTTAGCTTTGAGTCAAATGGTTCCGATTCTACCTCTTTCTCCTTCACTGCTAACTCTGTAATGTGGCCAATTATGGTGTTACTGCAGCAGCCATCTACGTAGTCCTACGTATAACACCCTCAGAGAACCATATGCCATATTAACTTCTCCTCTTCCGATCTCTCTTACTCTTCCACAATTTTAAGCATTCTAAATTATACATTGTAAATATGGTGATTACATCTTAAATAGCATAGGGTATGTGAAGTCTTCCTTAGAGCATGTGTTAAACTAAGTCACTACTCCACAGAATGTCAGAAGGTCTGTTAGGGAGTGAATATGGTGTGCGAGTCTTCTTCACAGCTCGGTTATTATGGGATCTTTTTGCGTCTACCTATCACTTACCTCACGCAAGTGTGAATTAATAATAAAAACCTCAATGGTGAACATCAGCCAGTGTTACGATGAGGGATACATCTGAATTCTCTACAATTCTCAAACTTGCGAACAGTCTGTAACTTCCTTACCCCAGTTCTTGAGCTTCCATAGATGAAGTGTGTGGTGGGGAGGTGTGAACACTTGGTTGAGGCTGGAGCGTGCTGCTCTGAGCTTCATGTTCTACTTTTATACTGTCTGGGCTTCTTTGCTCTTCTGTTTGACTTACCTCTTTCACCTTCAGCTGCAGCCACAGGACTCATGTATCTCCTTGAAATTTTCTACATAACCTACCTATTATTTGATGATTTGCACCTATGCAGTTTTCTTCCTTTTTTTTTTTCTTTGTCAAAAGAATGGGGATAAAGTACATTGTCAGTTCTCAATAAATGTTTCATCAGTGTCATTACTTAATATTCATTTAATTAATATTCATTATAGGTCAATTCATAATTGTCATCATGGTAATGATAGGCAAAAGGGATCTCATTTTTTCTATATTTTGAAACCCTAAAAGATTCAGTTTCATGGTATTATTCACAAAGGAAAGTTGCTTTGAATTTATTTAATTTTTAAGATAGGCAGAATTAAATAGTAGCATTCAAATCACAGTGAAGAGTACAGAACATTAGAGAAATATCATGTGTATAAAATCGGTCTAAATTTGTTTGTGGCTAGGCATATTCTTCATGTATGATACTAACAGTCATATCATAGGAAAGAGGAAAACACAGCCTGGTATTCTGTGACTCTAACAATGTCTATACCTATGAAATGGACCAAATTTCATGACATTGTCCTGGCTAGCTTTATAATTAACTACAATGTTCTGGTTAGATTAACTTTGCTATGTTCTAAGGAACTCATCTGTTTGCTGTTGTCACACACATACACATACACACATAGAGTATGCCATTTTTTAAGAAAAAGGTCATTATGTCTACTTTTATTTGTTTCTACATAAAATAATCGATTCTGATTTTGTGTTTATTTTTAATAGGACTATAACAATATTTCTATAAGTTTGTACGATAGTTTCTACTTGAAATTTAATTGTACACAGAGCCAGTTATAACTCTTTTTAAGGAAACAAATTTGTGCCATAGTAAGTTTAGCCCAGTTTATAGAAAAGCCAAAACACAGTGCCAATAAAATATAATTTGGAAGTTTGATAAAGATAAAAATCAAATGGAAATCAAAAATATGCACCCATACATAAACATCTCAAAAGGGGATTTAAAGCCATAACAAGATAAAAATCTTAAAGAAAATGCAAATGAAATTAAAAAATTCACATATGCCTGTGATTCACAAATAAGGATGTGAGATTATCTACTAATGAATGGTTTAGGCTCTTCTACAAGTAATTTCCCACAATAGTCAAGGCAGGACATATAAAAATACAGTGCATTGCAAAAAGTAAGTAAATTCATACCAAAGTTATGTTCAAAATAAATTTTATGTCACTGAATATTATAAATTTGGCAGAGCTATTTTTTCCACCTGTAGATTTTAGTACATTTACAAGGAACTGAAAGATCCAAGCTTGATAGTGTTTATCTAGGAAAACGCTTTGGAGTTTTATTTGCATATAAACTACGAGATCAATATATGGCAGTGGGAGGTATTGCCCCTGTATCCCAGCAACTCTCAGTGCAATGTGGAAACCTAGTTTCATTTTGTGCTGCATTTTTATGATGATAGTTAATAGTATGTAGGGTGATGGCTTATGGGTAAAGCTCACTTTAAGCTCACTTTAATATTGCCAAAAATAGTAATAATTCTGCAACTATAGAACAAGGAAGTAGTATATTCCATAAATGCTAGATAAATTGCATGCCTGAACATTCATTGCATATAATGAAGGAAATAGCTATTGCAATTGTTTTTTATTGGTAAAGAACAACAAACCAAACAGCTACTCCAAATTGGCACCACTGAAGCATATGACTAGAGGGATGAAGGATAAGGAAGGAAAATAGGAGAAAGAAGATAAGCCAAATACACCAGCACCAGTGTAGCGCAGAGTAAAGACCCAAGCAACTGATCCTTCTCCTATGCATAGGAGGATTAAAAAAGTGTCTTGGCAGAACAAGGAGCCACTCCTCTGTTCTTCTTGTACCTCATTTGATGTGTGGATTATGTTTTGGGTATTCCAGTTTTCTAGGTTAATATCCACTTATTAGTGAGTGCATACCATGATTGGTCTTTTGTTCTGGAAAGACTCAGTGTAGCAGTATAGGGCAAAACCAGAACAAGGAAGTGGAAAGGGGTGGGTGGGAGAACAGGGGGAGGGAAGAGGGCTTATGGGACTTTCAGGGAGTGGGGGGCCAGAAAAGGGGAAATCATTTGAAATGTAAATAAAAAATATATCAAATAAAGAAAAGAATATATCTAGTAAAAATGGGTTATTTACTTTGAAAAAAAAAGGAAGTGTCTTGGATTCCTGGAGGACACAATGCTTTCAATACCAAACAACCAGACCCCTCAGAGCTCCCAGGGACTAAGCAATCAACCAAGGAGTACACATGGCTCCCAAAATATGTAGCAGAGCATGGCCTTGCCAGGTATTAATGGGAGGAGAAATCCTTGGTGCTATGAAGGCTCAATAGATGCCCCAGTGTACAGAATTGAGGGTAGAAAGTGGGGGTGGGTAGGTGGGTGGAGGAAAACTTTCACAGAAGCAGGGGGAGGGAGGATTGGATAGGGGGTTTCTGGGAAGGGTTGGGGGAAACCGGAAAGGGGATAACATTTGAAATGTAAATAAAGAAAATATCCAATAAAAGAAAAAAAAGAAACAAAACTAACAAGAATTTTTAATTTAGGTGTATTGAGAAAAATCAACCTGAATGAAAAGCATCTGTGTTTTCTGTTTGATTGATTTCTTTCATGAAACTTCTGTATAACTCTTTTTGCCTCATAAAATTATTCCAAGTTTTCCTGGAAAGGAAAATGTATTCAGGCACATAACATTGGAAAGAATAATGAGGAAAACCTGTTCTAAGATCATGTAGCAATATTTCTGTCTTGTTAAAGGTGCCTTGATTAAATAATGTTACATGGCACTAGATATTAGGGACTGGTGGAAAGTCTCAAGACACATGGAATCACATGTAATAAAGAAATTAATGATATAATCTCATGTCACACTTGTTAGAACATCATGCTGTGTTGAGATTGTTGTATGATTACATGAAGTACTTGAAAGAAAGTTAAATTTCAATCCTCAAATAATCCACATGAATTAAATATTAATTTCTTGATGAGATCACTATTAAAAGCTTTTTTTCCCTAAAAGGAGAATGTTAAAATGTTGGACAACGGGTAAAAGAAAAATGGTTATAATGATAAATATTAAATTTTTAAATCAAAAACTTATTATGGTATACCATAACAAAAAGCCATCTTTTATAAATTCATACAATTTCTAAAATTGTCCATTGGTATCTAATATGTATCAAAATACTGTTGTATTAAACACTGACAAGGCAAATTTGCCACAAACCATGTCATAAAGGTGTCCAGGAATGTCAACTTCTCTGTTATGCATGTCACCTTCCTAGGATGATTTTGATGGGCAGGACAGACATCAGATCTAATGACATTATAGATAATGCTTTGTGTCACTGTCACCTCCTAAGTTTAAAATGTTGAATGCAACCCAAACTAGACTTTCTGAAAGCCATTAGATGTGTAAGGGTATGTCTTGCAAATGTAATCTGTGGATTTAATGTTTCTCACTGAGAGGGACGATTATAAAAGACCTATGAGCATGCCTCATGCACATGTTCTCATATTTATATCAGTTTTTCAGGTTCATTTTTCCTTCAAATATAAGGACAAATGAATTTATCTGTAAGTCATTTCACAGACTTCTCTTTCATATTTCATATTCTTCACTCATATTTTCACTATGTCAACCTGTGTTTCTATTTGTCCACGAATTGCAATAATTCTGTTGAAGCCTCTAGGCCCTCTCCTTGCTGTCAAATATTGATGTTAAGACCTGTCACTTAAAGATACCCCCACCACCTACACACACACCACACACACACACACACACACACACACACACTCTCACACTCTTTCCTTGTTAGTTGGCTTTTTGTTTGTTTAGCTTGGTTTTTCAACTTGACAAAAGCTAGTATTTGGGAAGAGGGACCTCAAATGAGCTGCCCCCACCAGTTTGACCTGTGGAGTATTTTCTTATTAGGTATTGGTATGTGAGAGACCAGTCCACATAGGTGGTTCTTTGTTGTATAAGAAAGCAGACTTAGCAAGTCCTGAGAGGCAAGGCATCAAACAGCTCTCTTCTGTGACTTCCTCTTCAGTTCCTGACTCCAAATTTAGGCCTTGAGTTCCTTCTCTGGATTCCCTAAGTAAATGAATGTTCCCATGAGAGTTGTAAGCTGAAATAATAAACCTTTTCCCCCAAGGTTGCTTTGATCAAGGTTTATTACATCAAGGCAGCAAGACACTCTCTCAAGGGTCATGGTATCTCTAGTTTCATTTGAAAAATCTACACAAATCCAGAAGGAATGTCACTCTTGAACACTGAAACACTCTCCTCTTTTCTATATAGTATGCTTGCTCTATACAATCCATAAATGTTTTTCATTGTTTCCTCTAATTACTGTTTTGTCTACACCCATGTATGTTACTGTGCATATGGGCCTCCCTTTTGTCTTTTATTATTTATTTACATTTCAAATGTTGTTCCTGGTGACCCTCCATAAGCACCCCACCCAGTTCCCTTACCCTTTGCCTCTTAAGAGGGTGATCCCTACACCCACCCACCAAGACCGATGTACCATTGGACTGAGCCTGAGGTCCCCTATGGAAGAGTTAGGGGCAGGATTGGAGAAGCTGAAGGGGACTGCAACCCCATAGAACAACAGTGTCAACTAGCTGGACTCCTCAGAGATCTGAGGCTAAGCTACCATGATAGAACAAAAATGGGCTGGCCCGTAGTTCCTGCTCCATATGCAGCAGAGGTCTTCCTATTCTGGCTTCTGTAGGAGAGAATGTGCTTGGTCCTGTGGAGGGTTCATGCTCTTTTTCATTCTAGTACAACCTGCCTTCTGGAAGAATCATTTCCCGTGAACACAGTTTCTTCAAAAAGCAGGCCTTGGAATACTCTGTAGCCTCCATGCTGTGTGTGGGTGCTTCCTGGAGGAAGCCACTGGGGTACCAACAGACAATTAGAAATCCCTTTCTGATCCTCTATGGTGTTTGACATAATTGGAAATGTTCTTCATCCATGCTCTGTATGGTCCATCTACCCTATTTCTTTAATTTTGATTTTTATTATCTAAGCATGCTATGAGAAAATATGGATGCATATGTATTTCATTATTGAAATACTAAAACAAAACACACCCAAAACAACAACAACAACAACAACAATGACAACAACAACAAACCAAAAACCTTTCATATTAGAAAAGAACACAACTATGTGAAAGAATCCATTCTTTGGTCTATGGAGTTATCGCATTATTCATTTCCCACAAGATATATGTAATCGTTGTGAATAATACTATGTTAGAATATAAGGAAGACATGGATTTATAACACACATATACATACACACCTGTATAATATTATGGAATAAATACTCTGGAAAATTAAATGATTATTTGCCAACTGATTAGAGTGTACTCCTAAAGAGCATTTGGAAAATAACAATTTAACTTAGTGTTGATTGAAAATTTCCACTGTAAAGCAATATAGGCATGTTTTTTATAATGAATGTCAAATTCTAATCACAGAACTAAGGTTTATAAAAATATATTTCTAAATCAATTTATAAGATATAATTTTCTAAAAACCATATATATCTAATTTGGTACACATAGATCTTTGAAATTATTTTCTGTTTATGGCATTGCGCTTTTAAAATTTAGACTATTCATATGATAGATTATTTGACACAATTTTATTGAAATGGAACATAACACATGCATTAGGGAAATATGAAATAATAGACTATAGGTAGATTAATTTCATATAAATTTATACTCTCTTGTGGAAAATATCACATGTCCCTGAGATTTCTTATGCATTTGCTATTTTTGCCATGTTTTATATAATCTGAATGTGTGGTATGATATAATATGCATCGTTTAAAAAAGAATATATTCTTAGGTGCATACATATGTTCATCTTAAAGAAAATATGGTATTAAAATAGCTTAAGCTGGGTTAAGGGGTTTGGTGTTTTATTAAAATACAAAAATAGTTGGTACTTTTATAAGTCGGAGCATTTTTGATCATTATTTCATAAGCTTTAAAATATAAATATTTATTTTAATATTTTGATTTATAATATAAAGGTAAAACATAGTTGCCTAGACCCTTTGAAATTAAAATAATTTTGCATACCAAATATATTCAAGCTCATGGTAACATCATTTTGGAATTTTCAGAGAACACTGTGGTATCTAAAAGCTTAGCCAAACCTTAAATATATTTTAGGCACTATCTAATAAATGCTTTTCAAAACCAAAGATACACATTGATTTGTTTAGTCAGATATCAGAGTATGGTGCTTGTATCTCATACTACATGCCAAAGTTCCTGCTCATGCTAAATGGATTTGAACACAATTTGTGCATGCAGATCTCAAGTGGTAGTCTCTTAATAGATGCCAGCCACTCTTTATTGCTGCCCTCTTTTATTTCAGTAACATTTTAATTAATTCACACTGATTGAATAAATGTACATTGAGACTTATTTCCTAATGAGGCCGCATTTAGAGGAAAGGTTCTGCATCATCCTGATATCCTGTGGGTAATTATATTCTAATTATATGGTCAGGGGAAAAGAGGCTATAACTCAGTACTGATATTGTTCGCTGGGCCCAATTAATTACAAGCACATAATGAAAGTTCATGATAAGGTTGACTGGCAGTCAGTGTAAATTTTGACTCAATTGAATTGTACCTAAAGTGAGTACAGTGCTGGACTTTAACCTGGTTAGAGAGTGCTTTGGCATGAGATCTGTGGGTATTCAGATGGACAAAAGATCAGAATATATTCTATCACACACTCTGTCTTCAATCGTTTTTTTTTTCAAAGGATGATGAAAGGAAATCTAAGCTCTGACTGTAAATATTATCATCAATACTCTCTCATTGCCCGTGCTGATCCTGGAAAGCAAGAGTACACTGAAGACATGATGAGAGAATTGTTCTAGAATTGGCTTATGTTTTATAAAGAGGAGCTTGTAACAGCATCAAAGACAGCATTATACACGTGTTATGGATATGCAATGTATAGGTATCAATCTGGGCCATTAGCTTTTGAAAGTGGATTCTCCTCTCTCTCCTGCTCAAACATCTTTTTCTTTCTCTCTCATTAGACTCAAGTGATACAGATGTAGATATTTTCCTCAAACATAAATCTTATATGCTTACCTATGGGAGAAAGAGTGAAATAATTACAGCAAAACCTGTGTGTCTATTCATGTTGTGTGTGCAGGTGCATATGCATTTTTGAGACATTTATTTCAAAAGTTCATTAAGATATTTAAATATTTATATGGAGAGGATAGTACAATAAAAGATATTGAGATCAAAATAAAATTCAATAAATGTAAATATATAAAAATTGTATTTAATTTTTAAAATTAATTTATTTTTTATACTCTATATTTTATCCCTCAACCCTGCCGACCCTCATCTCATACCTCCTTCCTACTCCTCTGTCTCCATGTGGAAGATCTCCTCACCCACCTGACCTATAAACGTCCTGGGGCCTCCAGTCTCTTGAGGGTTAGGTACATCATCTCGGAATGAACACAGACCTGGCAGTCCTCTATTGTATATGTGTTGGGGGCCTTATATATATATGTTGCCTGTTTGTTGGTACAGTGTTTGAGAGATCTCAGGGGACCAGAATAATTACGATTGCTGAACCTTCTACAGGATTGCCCTCCTCCTCAGCTTCTTTCAGCCTTCCCTAGTTAAACAACAGGGGTCAGCTGCTTCTGTCTATTGTTTGGTTGCAAATATCTGCATCTGACTCTTTTAGCTGAATGTTGGGTCTTCCATAATTCGTTCATGCTAGGTCCCTTTTTGTAAGCACTCCATAGTGTCAGTAATAGTGTCAGGCCTTAAGACCCTTGAGCTGGATCCCACTTTGAGCCTGTCACTGGACCTTCTTTTCCCCAAGCTCCTCTGCACTTCCATCCCTATAATTCATTCAGAGATGCACAATTATCTGTCAGAGTTGTGACTCTGGGATGGCCCCCTCTCCCTCATTTGATGCCCTGTCTTCCTGTTTGAGGTGGACTCTATAAGTTTCCTCGTCCTACTGTCTGGCATTTCATCTACAGTCCCTCCCTTTGAGACCTGAGAGTCTCTAACCTTCCAGGTCTAAAACCGGTTACACTGAATCTATAGAAGAGATAGTGGGAAAGAGTCAAAAATTCTATTTAATTTTTAAAAGACGAGACTGTATCATTTCTCCATTTCCTTTCTTCTTTTCAAACCCTCTTTAATATCCCCCTTGCTCTTCTTCAAATTCATGGCTTTTCTTTGTTATTGTGTGCATATATGTACCTGTATATCCAGATATGTTCCTAAATACAACCTGCACACTTCATATAATGATACTTCTTTCCCGCTCATTTCATATCATATTGCTTTTATATTTGCTTTCAAGGAAAAAATATTTTAAGTCAAGGTCTTCCACTTGCCAGAAGATTGCCAAGTTTGGTAGACTGCTTGCATGGTTAACCATAGAGATCTATCTGCCTGTCTCTACTTCCCTGAAGCTCAAATTAAAATCACATGTCATTGTGCCAGACATTTGATGTGGGTTCAGGGGATGGAGTTTAGTTTCATAATTTGTATTTACCAAGTATTTTACTAACTTATCTCCCCAGCACAAGTGAAATAATTTTGCCGTTAACTTTCTGTAAACACACGCTTGTAAATTTAACTTTGGCAAAATTTAAAATAGAAGTGATTAGGCAAGAGATTGAGTCTTCCCAAGTGGATAGGAAATGAGAGGAGGGGGAGAAGGAGGAGGAGGAATTGGAGTTTGAGGAGGAGGAGGATGATAAGCAGGAGGAGGAGGGGGAAAAGGAGCAGGAGAGGGAAGAGGAGAAAGAGAAGGAGAAGAAGGAGGAAGAGGAGGAAGAGGGGGAAGAGGAAGAGGTAAGGTAGATATAATAAGAATTTAGTGTATGAGAAATTTTTTCAAAAGAGTCCTCTGCTATATATGGCTCCTAAAGTTTTTATTTTTGACAATTAGAATAAATTATATATAACAATAACATTATTTATGGGGAAATATAGTTTACAGTCCTTTGAACTGACACAAAGCACTGAGCTACACTTTACTAAAGGGCAGCAGTAATGATAGAACCATATTGTACCAAATTCTGTATTATTGATCATGTGTCCAAGTCTGCACATATGAAATTCTACAACATATAAAGCTGACATTATGAAATTGAACTATGAAAAGACAGTTCTTGAATAACAAAATGTATTTAGTTTCCATACCTTGGGTATGCTGCAATATTTATTCTCATGTGTGAGAGTAAACAAGCTTCAGCCCTCTAGCTAAGACTATATCCCTCTTTATAATCATTTCCCCTTATTCTGATATTCTCTCCCCTTTAATGTTTATTTTTCTCTTATTGAAAATACTCTTTAGCTTTTATCTTTTAATACTGGAGATATATCCTTATATACAGAAGATAGGGAGCAGTTTAAAATACTTTACTGGTGTACTTTCAGAGTACTTCAGAGTAAAAGGTCTCTTGAATGAATCCATATTGACCTTTAACAGTCTTCTGATTTCTTTATTTTTTTCTGCATATTATAAATTCTTCATTAACATTTAAAGATAAAAATGGAAAGTAATTTATAAAAATAATTCTGTCTGTCTCTCTGTGTGACTCTGTCTCTGCCTTTCTCTCTTTTTCATGCATAAGTGTTTTAATGAGTGTGATGTATTGAGAATCAAACCTAGACTTCGGTATACTAGACAATTTCATGACAACCTATCCTCATCTACAACTGCCAACAAGGACAACAAAACAACAACAAATCTTTTCTGTAATCTGAATAATGAGAGCATTGGGTAGCAAACAAGTTTCTGTGTCTAACTCTAATTTTGAATCCTAAATATTTAATTAATAAGATAGTTCTTCCTAATCTTAAAAAATGGATTAGTTTGATTCAATGGAAAAGTTAGATGGGATTTTAAAGGTAAAAGCAATATTCTATAAATATTAACTTTCATATGTAAGTGAAAGGCTGAAGTTTGTTAATTTCACATTAGTCTTCAAATAACAGATGACTCCTGTAATGTGAGTACTCTGTGCCAATAATATTTTAACTAACTAAAACTTTCAATAATCTCCACCAAAGATTTTTCTTTGTGCTGTGACAATCTGTATTAAATTGTCAACTTAAAATGATTACATATTAGAAAATACAAAGGCAAAAAAATATCCTAATGCATACTTAAGAGTAATAGGATTTAAACATTTTTTCGATATTAAAGTGAACTTAATAAGTACCCTGAAGGCAAATGCATCTTTTAAACTAATTATCTTCTCTGTGTATTCTATTTAATATTAAAAAGATACTGATTAAATAAAATCAATCTCATTCTTCTGTAGTCACATCTCTCATTGATTAAATAAAAATATACAGGCCCTGTATTAATTCTAATTAAAAATATATTACACTGAGAATTATATACTCTAGATAATTTTCAAAACTAAGACATTTATTCATTTTATCCTCAATATTTAAAAATGTGTACAGAAGAGTGAAAAAGCAGTAATATGATATCTGAATTTGTATCCTGAGAAGGAGCAATTGTCTTTTTATGATAAAGCCTTAGCGTAACTCAAGATGAAACCTGCAAACAGATTAATTTAATACTCACCCTGCACCTACACATTCTGATTTTAGGAAGCTCACAGATGGAACATCTCCACCATTTTCATTTCAGGAGGCAGGACACTATCTGGAAAAGTTCTCAGATGTGGTACCATTATTAGGTAGGCCTTCAATTTCGCTTGCTTCTCTTTCTCACCTTTAGTTACTATATTTCAGCCTCCTCCCTTACCTTTTCCATCTCCATGCCTCTCTGCCCAAACTACCTGCTCTAAATTCGTGGTAGTAGCTCGCTAGTAGTAGTAGCAATCTCTCCTGATTGAAGGAAGAGGAGTGCATATATTACTGTCTATAAACCACTAATTCAAGGCAAGTGGTTACAAAGTGACAGATTTTTAGGTCATTCTACAATAATAGTTACTGCTTGTTTTTATACTAGAGCTATTGTTATTTTTGCCAATGTACTATATAATTTTGGCTTCTGATATCAGATCTTAGAACTTCATTTTTTTATTACCCTCTGATCCTTGTGGGTTCTCACATTGAGATTCTTATAAGGTTAACTGCATACTTGTGTCTTAACTATCAAACATTAGCATTATATGAGCACAATGGAAAAAGTGCAGTATCTGATTATCTCCACCTCTTCTGATTGTTCATGGTAACCAGCTCCTTGGGTATCATTCATTATGATCCTCACCTCCAGTTCTCTCTGCTTTTCCCCTCCATCAGCTTACTAAGTTATATTTTCTCATTCTTGTGACTAGAAATCTAAGTCACCAAGAAAACAATGTCATTATTTCTGTCCCATCTATATACATCCAGGCATTTTCTCCAAATATTCATTGCTTTTACCAGAAAGAAGTATACATTTTATTTTAATTTCATTAAGGAAATATTCTAATACATTTAAATATATATAATGGAAAAGTAGGCCATTGTTATTATCTCCCAAGTATATAATGTTTATCAAACACATTGCTGCAAAGTCTAGGAAATATCAAACTTATATGCAATAATTGCTATTATTTTGTCATGTATTTATAAGTATTATATGCAGACCTGTATATATTCATATAAATACATTTGTATAATGCATTTATACTTTTAAGTACCACTCATGATACCCAATGAACATGCACCTTCTACTATTAAGCATAATATTATACATAATAAAATTACTATTCTGGCTCCTAAGAAAATGAATGGCAATTCCATATTATTACTTGTTATCCTGCCCTGCATTTAAATATCTGTGATTATCTGAAACATACCTTTTATTTCTTTTGTTTGCTTATTTACCTCTTAGGGAAACACGTTTCTAGTTTAGACATGTACATGGTATTCAGTGATTGTACTGAACCACTTATAGATCCTCCATCATTTATTGAGCATTCTGATTAATTGCTTCCTCATAGTATACAAAGGAGGATGTGTTTTTCTAACTTGAAAACCTTCTAAGATTCTTGCTGTCCATGATGTTTGAGAAAGGTCACCTTTTGCTTGCTTAAGAGTCTCAGAGTTCCCTAATTCATGACAAAAGACTGGGTAAAGATCAATAGGAGAGCGATTAATAAAGTGGTGACAGACAGTTTTGAACAGGCTTTTGTAGAAATGAGGACAATTTGTCCATCTGCCATTGGCTTACTTGTTCCATATACTGAGTAGATTAGAAACTAAGATTATTATTAAAATCAAGAACTTTTCAGTGAAGACTCTACCCAGCCTCTTGACATTCTATTATAATACCAAGTACTTCTATAGATTTATCCTGTCAATGAGATATTTGTCCAAAGTTCCTTTTTTACAATTTAATAAATCTTTTATTTCAAACCCATCATACAGCAATATTCAATGCTCATGTTATGGAAGGGTCTTCTAAAATGAATTGTAGTTCAGGAAATCTTGATTTCTTCTAGAACTCCTTTAGATACACTTAAAGCTGCATTAGATTCCTATTACTTCCCACTATGCTGCTCAGCTTTTAGGGTGTCTTGCCTATCACAGATATAGGTATACATTTATTAGTTATCTGTCTGTCTGTCTTCTGTCAGTCTGTCTATATTTCTAGCTGTCTATCATTTCCCTCTTGCTTTCTAGAGTTCTAGTGGTTAAAACCATAAAACAGAATTTTTTGTGTGTTCATTTTAATACTCTGGATCTTCCTTCACCTGGCTTAGATATTGGATATAAGATAAAACATAATTGTACAAAAATACATAGGAAATCCAAGTTTTAAAACCAATTATTCATCCTCAGTTGGAAGTGTTATCCAGATAATCTACTATACTTATAAATTTGTGTTTTAAATACTAAGTTCAAGAGCAGCCAGGATTTCATGTTTTTCAAATTTATTAATCTTCTTTTTGCTTTGTATACACTGGCACATGGCGCACACACACACACACACTCACACTTCTCAGGTGACTCACAAAGTCATAGCAGTTGTAGATAATAGAAGATACATTGTCTTGAATGCTTCTATTTATACTACTCCTTTAAAATTACTCTCAAACGCAAGATAGTAACCTTTCATCAAACCCAAAAGAAGATAAGCAATCAAATTTAAAAAATAACATCAAAATGATAGGAAGTAACAATCACTATTCCTTAATATCTCTTAACATCAATGGACTTAATGCCCCAATAAAAAGACACAGACTAACTGAATGGATACGTAAACAGGACCCTATATTTTGCTGCTTACAGGAAACACACCTCAGGGTCAAAGACAAACACTACCTTAGAGTATAAGACTGGAAGACAATTTTACAAGCAAATGGTCTCAGGAAACAAGCTAGAGTAGCCATTTTAATATCAGATAAAATTGACTTTCAACCCAAAGTCATCAAAAGAGTCTCTGAGGGACACTTTTGCTGGTCAAAGGAAAAATACAACAAGAAGAACTCTCAATCCTGAACATCTATGCTCCAAATGCAAGGGCACCCTCTTTTGTAAAAAAAACTTTATTAAAACTCAAAGCATACATTGCACCTAACACAATAATTGTAGGTGACTTCAACACTGCACTTTCCTCAATGGACCGATCAGGAAAACAGAAACTAAACAGGGACACAATGAAACTAATTGAAGCTTTGGACCAATTAGATTTAACAGATATATATAGAACATTCTATCCTAAAAGAAAAGAATAAACCTTTTTCTCAGCACCTCATGGCACCTTCTCCAAAATCGACCATATAATTGGTCACAAGACAGACTTCAACAAATATAAGAATATCGAACTCATCCCATGCCTACTATCAGATCACTATGGAGTAAAACTGGTCTTCAATAGCAACAAAAACAACAGAAAACCCACATACACGTGGAAACTGAACAATACCTTGGTCAAGGAAGAAATAAAGAAAGAAATTAAAGACTTTTTAGAATACAATGAAAATGAAAACACAACATACCCAAATTTATGGGACACAAAGAAAGCAGTGCTAAGAGGAAAACTCATAGCCCTGAGTGCCTCCAAAAAGAAAATGGAGAGAGCATACATTACCAGCTTAATGACACACCTGAAAGCCCTGGAACAAAAAGAAGCTATTTCACCCAGGAGGAGTAGAAGGCAGGAAATCATCAAACTCAGGGCCGAAATCAATCAAGTAGAAAGAAAGAGAAGCATACAAAAATCAACAAAACCAGGAGCTGGTTGTCTGAGAAAATCAACAAGATAGATAAACCCTTAGCCAGACTGACCAAAGGGCACAGAGAAAGTATCCAAATTAACAAACTTAGAAATGAAAAGGGAGATATAACAACGGAAACTGAGGAAATCCAAAAAATCATCAGATCCTACTACAAGAGCCTGTACTCAACACAACTGGAGAATCTGGAGGAAATGGACAATTTCCTTGACAGATACCAAATACCAAAATTAAATCAGGACCAACTAGACCATCTAAACAGTCCCATAATGCCTAAAGAAATAGAAGGAGTCATAGAAAGTCTTCCAACCAAAAAAAGCACAGGACCAGATGGTTTCAGTGCAGAATTCTATCAGACATTCAAAGAAGAGTTAACACCAATACTCTTCAAATTATTCCACAAAATAGAAACTGAAGGAACACTACCCAATTCCTTCTATGAAGCCACAATTACACCGATACCAAAGCCACACAAAGATCCAACAAAGAAAGAGAACTTCAGACCAATTTCCCTTATGAACATCGATGCAAAAATACTCAATAAAATTCTTGCCAACCGAATCCAAGAACACATCAAAACGATCATCCACCATGATCAAGTAGGCTTTATCCTGGGAATGCAGGGTTGGTTCAATATACGGAAATCCATCAATGCAATCCACTACATAAACAAACTCAAAGAAAAAAACCACATAGTCATTTCATTGGATGCTGAAAAAGCATTTGACAAAATTCAGCATCCTTTCATGCTTAAAGTCTTGGAGAGAACAGGAATTCAAGGCCCATATCTAAACATAGTAAAAGCAATATACAGCAAACTGGTAGCCAGCATCAAACTAAATGGAGAGAAACTTGAAGCAATCCCACTGAAATCAGGGACCAGACAAGGCTGCCCCCTTTCTCCTTATCTTTTCAATATTGTACTTGAGGTACTAGCTCGGGCGATTCGACAACATAAGGAGGTCAAAGGGATACAAATTGGAAAGGAAGAAGTCAAACTATCATTATTTGCAGACGACATGATAGTCTACCTAAGTGACCCAAAAAACTCCACTAGAGAGCTCCTACAGCTGATAAACAACTTCAGCAAAGTGGCAGGTTATAAAATCAACACAAGCAAATCAGTGTTCTTTCTATACTCAAAGGATAAACAGGCTGAGAAAAAAATTAGGGAAATGACCCCCTTCACAATAGCCACAAAGAGTATAAAGTAACTTGGGGTGACCCTTACCAAACATGTGAAAGATCTGTATGACAAGAACTTCAAGACTCTGAAGAAGGAAATGGAAGAAGACCTCAAAAAATGGGAAAACCTCCCATGCTCATTGATCGGTAGAATCAATATAGTTAAAATGGCCATTTTGCCAAAGGCAATATACAGATTCAATGCAATACCCATCAAAATCCCAACTCAGTTCTTCACAGAGTTAGAAAGAGCAATTATCAAATTCATCTGGAACAACAAAAAACCCAGGATAGCTAAAACTATTATCAGCAACAAAAGAAAATCTGGGGGAATCAGTATCCCTGACCTCAAGCAATACTACAGAGCAATAGTGTTAAAAACTGCATGGTATTGGTACAGTGACAGGCAGGAGGATCAATTGAAGAGGAGTGAAGATCCAGAAATGAACCCACACACCTATGGCCACTTGATCCTTGACAAAGAGGCTGAAAACATCCAATGGAAAAAAGATAGCCTTTTCAACAAATGGTACTGGTTCAACTGGAGGTCAGCATGCAGAAGAATGCAAATTGATCCATCCTTGTCTCCTTGTACTAAGCTCAAATCCAAATGGATCAAGGACCTCCACATAAAGCCAGACACTCTGAAGCTAATAGAAAAGAAACTGGGGAAGAACCTTGAGGACACTGGTACAGGGAGAAAGTTTCTGAACAGAACACCAATAGTGTATGCTCTAAGAGCAAGAATTGACAAATGGGACCTCATAAAACTACAAAGTTTCTGTAAGGCAAAGGACACCATCAAGAGGACAAATCGGCAACCAACAAATTGGGAAAAGATCTTCACCAATCCTACATCAGATAGAGGGCTAATATCCAATATATATAAAGAACTCAAGAAGTTAGACTCCAGAAAACCGAACAACCCTATTAAAAATGGGGTACAGAGTTAAACAAAGAATTCTCACCTGAAGAACTTCGGATGGTGGAGAAGCATCTTAAAAAATGCTCAACTTCATTAGTTATTAGGGAAATGCAAATCAAAACAACCCTGAGATTTCATCTTACACCAGTCAGAACGGCTAAGTTTAAAAATTCAGGAGACAGCAGGTGTTGGAGAGGGTGTGGAGAAAGAGGAACACTCCTCCACTGCTGGTGGGGTTGCAAATTGGTACAACCACTCTGGAAATCAGTCTGGTGGTTCCTCCAAAAACTGGGCACCTGACTTCCAGAAGATCCTGCTATACCACTCCTGGGCATATACCCAGAGAATTCCCCACCATGTAATAAGAATACATGCTCTACTATGTTCATAGCAGCCCTATTTATAATTGTCAGATGCTGGAAAGAACCCAGGTATCCCTCAACAGAAGAGTGGATGCAAAAAATGTGGTATATCTACACAATGGAGTACTATTCAGCCATTAGAAACAATGAATTCATGAAATTCTTAGGCAAATGGATGGAGCTAGAGAACATCATACTAAGTGAGGTAACCTAGACTCAAAAGGTGAATCACAGTATGCACTCACTAATAAGTGGATATTAACCTAGAAAACTGGAATACCCAAAACATAATCCACACATCAAATGAGGTACAAGAAGAAAGGAGGAGTGGCCCCTGGTTCTGGAAAGACTCAGTGAAGCAGTATTCGGCAAAACCAGAATGGGGAAGTGGGAAGGGGTGGGTGGGAGTACAGGGGAAGAGAAGGGGGCTTACGGGACTTTCGGGGAGTAGGGTCTAGAAAAGGGGAAATCATTTGAAATGTAAATAAATTATATCGAATAAAAAAAATTTAAAAAAATTTCTCTCACACTTGATTTGCCAGGGTGTTGAGTATACTCAGCAGGGGACCTCCTTCTACCCTCTCAGAAGAGAGGAGAATGTGGGGAGGGGAGGAAGGATTGTGGGAGGTGGTAACCAAGAGGGGAGACTGCTTTCAGTATGTAAAGTAAATAAAAACTAAATAAAAAAAACTGCTCCCAAATAAAACAGTCTTACATATTTAATTTTACATAAATTGTGTAGATTGAATAATAGTAATGAGATACTATTACCTTACTTGTTTTCAGATTATGGATATATAGCTGTGGGCTTTTCCAACCAGGCCCACAAAGAGAATAAGAACGAAGATATATCTAGATCGAAGGGGTGTTAGGGAGACATTGGGAAGAGTTGAGGTGTGAAAACTATAATACAGATATATTATATAAAAATGTACTTCAACAAAAAGATTCTTAATTTTTAAGCTACTGACTATATACTCCATACTTCTCCTGCCTCTGAAAGCCACATTCTATAGGAAGAGATGAGAGCATGTGGGGAAATGGAATACTGGAATAAGTAAGGGGAAAGGAGTAAAGTTAAGGAGATTACTGTGTGAATAACAATGCTAGCCATGAATGAGTTTTTTTTATATAAACAAAGGAATATTTGGAGGTTTCTTGTCTCATAACATTGTATTGGAACTACTTCTTCTCCTTCTCCTTCTCCTTTTCTTCTTCTTCTTTTCTTCTCCTCCTCCTCCTCTTTCTCCTCCTCCTCCTCCACCTTTTCTTCTTTTCCCCATCTTCTTCTTGACTTTTTATTTTATTTCTATTTTTATAACCTACAGGTCCTTTGTGTATTATGGCTTCTGGTTTTATGTTTTAATAAATAATCTTTTAAAAATAAGATTCCTGAGTGGGAAATGAGTAGGTCATCTTTGTTCCTTTTTATGGGCTGTTTTCCTTCTGTTTGTATGCTATGTCCTGTTCTGATGTGTTTATTTTTGTTTCATTTTGTTTTATTATTATTTCTCAGAAACCTGTTAGCTCCTAAGGAGAATAAGAAAGAAGATATATCTGGATAGGAGGGGTGTTAGGGAGACACTGGGAAGAGTTGAGGAGTGAAAACTATAATACAGATATATTGTATAAAAATGTACTTCAACAAAAAATTCTTAATTTTTAAGCTACTGACTACGTAGAGATGAATAAAATTATCATTGTAAAACAAAAGTATAATGCATAAAGGAAATGGGAATTTGTGTTCCTAATGGGGGTGGTGGTCAGTGTAGGCTGCTTGGCTGAAGTTATGGTAAGCTGCAAATCGTTTCTCAGTATTACATATTCTGATTTGAGCATGCGTTGTTTGATAGAAAGATGCCCTTTTACTTAATGCAGGGAAAGAAAAGGTATATGAAAAGTCTATAGTTGCAATGCATGTATCTCACAGACACATGGTGTTATGGTAACAGGCATTGGTATTTTAGTGTTAGCTTTGTTTTTTCTGCTTTTTCATAAAGTTCTCTTTTTCAGCAGACTATGCCCACTGCAGGAGCCTCAGTTCCTGAGGTATGTATAAAAATTTGTTATAATTGTTACATCTGAAAGTCAGGACCATCTTATTTTTATGTAAGAGATAGTTAAATGATTCCAAATCGTACATGGCATTATCATTTAAAATAAATACAATAATGTTAATTTTATTGCCAACATTTTGATATTGAAAGTAAAATTCTTTGCATTTTCAGTGATAGAATAGCTTTAAAGAATTTTTCATTTATATGTGTCAAAAATTAAGAATAGCAGAAATTATGTATCACAAAATATGTAGAGAAAAAATGAATAGTTTGTGAAGTATGGCTGCTAGGCATTTTATTCTCAGTAACACTCTCTATGAAATTCTTAGTAACCATGTAAAATAAATAGCAAAAACCCAAATTACTTCAACATTTTAAGACTATCAGCATGTCGTATTTGATAATTGCGTGCTGAGAAACTTTGGCTCACTTGAGTGAAACACCTATCATGCAATATATGGCATCATATGTAACTTCACCAGAATAGTGTCTAATCCAAGTAAATGTCTTTTGCTTACAAATAAATTCGATGGTTGACACAGCCTTTAGGTAATATCAATGAAAACTTTTTCATATTTTTTTCTTTTCATATTACATCCCAATTGCAGCCCACAGCCCCCTCTCACTCTTCTCCTCCCATTCTCACCCTTGCAGATTCCTCCCTTCATCTCTGCCTCCCCATTTCTGAGAAGTGGAAGCCCTACCCTTAGGCACCACCCCATTCTTGGATATCTAGTCCCAACAGGAATAAATATCTCCTTTCTCACTGAGTCCCAACCAGGAAGTCTAGGCAGTGAAAAGAGTTCCAACAACAAGTAACAGTGTCTGAGACAGTGCCCATTCCAGTTTCAAGGGGACCCACATGAAGGCCAAGCTGCACAACTGTAATAAATGTTGGAGGGATGGGATAGGTTCAGACCCTGCATGCTCTTTGATTGGTGGTTCAGTCTCTATGAGGCCCTTGCTCCCAGGTTAGTTGAACTTGGATTTAAGTTTTGTGCATGGTAGATATGGGTCTATTTGTATTCTTCAACCCACAGACATGCAATTAAACCAGGACCATTTGTTGAAGATACTTTCATTTTAGTATTGTATGGTTTTGGTTTCTTTATCAGATATTAAGTGTGTGAGTTTATTTCCAGGTTTTTTATTCCATTCATCACCCTGTTTCTATACTAATACCACAAAGATTTTTATCACTATTGCTCTGGAGTACAACTTGATGTCAGGAATGTTGCTACCTACAGAAGTTCTTTTATTGTAGAGGATTGTTTTAGCTAACCTAGGATTTTTGTTTTTTGTAGTGAAGAATTTCTCTTCCAAGGTTTGTAAAGAATTGTGTTGGAATTTTAATGGAAATTGCATTGAATCTGTAGATGGTCATATTTTACTATGTTAATTCTACTGATCTATGAGCTTGGGAGATGTTTACATCTTCTGATATCTTCCTCAATTTCTTCTTTCAGAGGTGACTGTTCATGTCATATAAGTCTTTTGTTTGTTTAGTTAGAGATCCAGAAAGATATATAAGATTTGTGGCTATTATAAAGGAAGTTGTTTCTCTAATTTCTTTCTCAGCCCATATATTGTTTGTGTAAAGGAGAGATACTGATTGTCTAAGTTGATTTTCTATCTAGCTACTTTGCTGTAGGTATTTATCAGTTGTAGGAGTTCTCTGATAGAATTTTGGGGTCAATTATATGTGCTATAATATCATCTGTGAATAGTGATACTTTGACTTCCCTCAATATTTATTTATTTATTTTTACTAGTTGTTCTAGCTAGAATTTCAAATACTATGTTGAACAGATTGGTAGAGAATGGGAGGCCTTGTCCTATCCCTGAGATTGCTTTAAGTTTCTTCCCAATTAATTTAATGTTGCGTTGCTGTATGGATTTTATGTTTAAGTATGCACCTTGTATCTCTCCAGTACTTTTAATATGAAGTGGTTTTGGATTTTGTAAAAGGACTTTTCAGTATATAGTGAGATGATTATGTGATATTTTTTCTTTCAGTTTCTTTCCACAGTGGATCAGGTTGATATATTTTCATATATTGAGCCATCCCTGCATCCCTTGGAAAAAGCCTACTTGATCATGGTGGTTGATTTATTTTTTATTTGTTCTTGGTTAAGTTTGTGAGTATTTTATTGACTGTCTTTTGTTTCAATGTTCATAAGGAAAATTGGTCTGAAATTCTCTTTCTTTGTTGAGACCTTGTGTGATTTAGGTATTGGCATGACTGGAAGCTTCGTAGAATGAGTTTGACAGTGTTCCTTCTGTTTCTGTCTTGTGGGATAGTTTGAGGAGTATCAGTATTAGCTACTTTTTAAAAGTCTGGTAAAATTTTGTGTTAAAATCATCTGGGCTTAGGATCTTTTTGTTTTCTTTGTTAGTTTGGTTGGTTACTTGGTTTAGGTTAGGAGACATTTAATGACTGTTTCTATTTCAGAGCAGCAATGAAAGTAAGAAAATCCTTCACACCACACTTCACTGCAGTGTACAGCCTCAGCAACAGACACATGTTGAGCTTAGTTAAAACATGTCATAAGGCTTAACTCACTTATTCAAGTTCCTGCTATTAATGAATTGTTATTTTATACCAGTATCAGTGAGTCCATTTTTATATTTATCCTGGTATAAGTCTTCCCACATTTATGGTGAAATAGTGAATTTTCAATGGGAAATACCTGTAGAATAATAAGCAACAGGCATGGATGTGGCTCTAACCCACTGTCCTTTGTCCAGAGATACGTTTATTTAAATATTTTTTTAACTTAAAGTAAGTAATGGGGGGTGGGAAGACATTTAGGTGTTTAACAGCATTTGCTCATCTTGCAGAGGACTCAGGTTTCATTCCCTTTTCCACATGGCAGCTCACAACTGTCTATATCGGTAGTTCCAGGGCATCTTAATATTCTTATCTGGCATCCTTCTCTGACCTCCACAGGTGTACAACCAGTACACGCCATATATGTAGGCAAATTACTCATATACATAAAATTAAATGAATAAACTCAAAGTAAGTTCTTAAATCAAAAATGGATATTATTAGACTCTATGTCATTCATTTTATTTGTGCTTAGCATTTATACATGAATTTAATTAAGAATTCTGGTCATCAACTAAGTTTTAATGTAGCTTCTAGTATTCTCAATAGATTTATAGGATTTGGCTGTTTGGATGTAAATTTGGCCAGTAAAATACTCAAATTACAGAGTGGGTCTCTACCAACAGCAGGTACAGCTGTGTAACTGTTACTATTTATTTATTTTTTTGGGTCTGGAAACTATTAAATTTGATAGCCCTGAAGTCTTGAAACGACTCTTTAAATACTGTGAACAAGAACATGACATGGTGGGTTAATTTCTCAGCATTTCTGGGTGATTTCTGTGACTTTGCTCCAGTCTCAGAAAGGGTGGTAATCCCTTGCATACCACTGGTGTAATGGCTGAGAAGGCAAGTTCTGGGATCCAAGTAATGGCTGCAGTTAATGGCAGAGAACATTTTCTTTTGGCTTTGTATGAAGCCAAGTGCTCTGTGGTTGTGGGTTTCTCATGCTGTGACTGCACAGAAAGGAGAAACTCCTTCACTGGAGGTAATCATCACTCACTGCTTGTAGTTGTCAGGTGATCAATAGCAGCATTGTCATGAACATCTCTTTTGAGAGAGCAGTTTTCACCAATGTACAAACACTCTGCCTCTTAGAAACAGCATGGTACAGAAAAAGCTTGTTTGTAGAGCAAGTATTTAAAGTGATGTGTGTGTGTGTGTGTGTGTGTGTGTGTGTGTGTGTGTGTGTGTGTTTCATTTATTCTGTCGTTCTGTTTTCTGTGAATGGTGCCTGGGTTTTTGCTTTGTTTATTATGATGATTATTCTCTGAGAATTCAAATACAATGCATTTCCCTGTTAAGATCTGTTGTGTGCCTCCTGAAGCCCGAGAGTCAAAAAAACACAAAAATTGAATTTTGTGTTTAAAATGACTGCATAGCAAACACAAGTGGTTGATATTTGAAAACTCTCAAATATCAATAAATGCATTTTTTTTTATTTTGTGGTTATACGTTCTATATTCTCGTGGTTTTTTAGAGTAGTTTTTTTTTCAATATTTGAGTAATTTCTCTTGACTAAAGGAATAATTTTAGCACTCATTTTTACCTAGGATAATTTATCTGGCAGGAGGGAATTTGTCTTAAATTGTGGTTTAGAGCTCCAAATGCTGAAACATGAAACATCAGGTTAAAAGGCAAACCCATCTCACTATTGTTCTCAAAAAAATTTTCTGTGTGAAGTTGGAGGAGGGGGGAAAGATGGGAAGCTCTCCCTGAAACAAAATTAACACTGGTAATTTGCTCTCTTAATATCATAATGGCAAGATGAATGCACTCTTAGACTTGCAGGTGATGCACTCCAAACAGCCTTTTATAAGGACGTAAATGTTTCCTCCTCCTTGGTCCTCACAGGGCAGAAAGTAAGGGTTATCTAAATGCATATCAGAAACTGTGTCTAACTACTCTTTTTATTAACTTACACTGTGTACATAAAATACTAAAAATATCTCAGAAAACTTCTAGACAGGTTGGATACAGAAATGAAGCAAATAAAATAATAAGCAAATATTGGAGACAGGGAAATAGATTATTAGTTTCTCCTGATACTTAGATTCTTGCTTATTCCTCCAAGCTCAGCCAATTAACACATTTTCCCAAAGTAAGAAATACCCTTGTTTTATTGACATATGTGTTTCTAAGAGAATGTTTACCATTTTAATATTAGGCAAATTATACACAATAAACCATATATATATATATATATATATATATATATATATATATATATATATTTTGTAGTCCAGGCATGAGAGGCTAGGTAAATATTCTAACCTGGTGCCATCCCCTCCCTCTCTCCTGAAGATTTTAGAAATTGCTCTGTAGATCTTGATGGGGTTTGGTTGTTGTTATTTTAGATTTTAAAAAATTTCAGCAGCTAAAAATTCAGTTTTGAGTTTTAAGTGACTTTTTAATGTTTCGTAATTTTCTCCTATGTAGCATTTACTTAGAACCCCTCCTCCAGACTGTTCAGAGAATGATCTTTTTATTCACTGCTCTTGATGATGTCTGGAGAGTTTTACCACAATGACCAATTCTAACAATAACTAAATAGATGCTTCAGTAGCTCAATATAAACCAATATTTCTTCTCATAAATTTTCAGTGTGGAGCAAATAAGTACTTGGATATAAAACTGCAGTAATAAAAATCATGAGTTTTATTTTCTTATCTTGGCATTTTAGAGTTTTAAATAACAATGGGATATATGGTAGAATCATTGCTTTAAACTATTTTTACACACTTATTTTTGACCCCCTGCCTTCATCAAATTATCCTGAAGTAAGCTATTTCATTACCATCTACCATAGTGTTATGTTTTCCAACTGACCCAGCTGAGCACTTTCAAATACAAATGCTTACCTCGGTGATTTAAAAATGTCTTTATGGACAGTGGTGGCGCATGCCTTTAATCCCAGCACTTGGGAGGCAGAGGCAGGCAGATTTGTGAGTTCAAGGCAAGCCTGATCTACAGAGTGAGTTCCAGGATAGTGAGGGCTACACAGAGAAACCCTGTCTCAAAACAAACAACAACAAAAAATGTATTATGGAAGCCATTTTTTTCCTGAATATGAATTTGAAACAAAGAATCTCTAATAGTTCCTAAAGGGTTTTTCCCTTCATTCATTTTACATTACTTGTACTTTGAATTTATTGGAGACATATTCTGATCAGATACAATACTAAAAAAAAAAAAAATTGTGGGCTTTTTGTTTTTGTACTAAATCTCAACATCTCTTTGAAGTAGGTGAAACCAAACCTGCTTTGCATAGGAGCATCAGATTACATAATGCCTTCACTGCAGAGATGCACCTCATCCCATGCTTCCTAAGTTTAAGTCTCAGCCTATGACAGAATCTTCTTATGCATTGTACTGTTTATCTGTTGAATGTAAAATCCTGTTATGTGTAAAAAGAATTTTTCTCTTAAAGCTACATAAGAATATATTTCCGCATTTCAGCAATTAAAAAACACTCATTCACAATGCTCTAGAAAAATATTACATGTATGTAAGTGATAGGAAGTACATGGGCTTTAAACCACTAAAGTGTCCATGAGCAGACATTCCTAATCAATTAGCAGATTGTTTCTTAGTAACTCTAGATATTCCCCAAGACTTCTTAATGCAATAATTTATGAACTTTAGGAATATTAGTGTTTAAACCTTAGTTGTTATGAAATTATTATGCAGTGATTAAGGTATACTTTGTATCAGTAGGACAACTTTCTCTTCTACATGAGCCTTTGTTTAATATTCTCAGGAGTATAAAATTGCTATTGAAGTAAAGAATAAATGACTAGAGAAGCTGCTCTACCACCCAGCCAGAGATATGAATGTCAAGATGATGTTGTCAAAATATTAAGAGCCAGTTTTCCACAGAATGCAGAACAATAGTAGAAGTTCCTAATTAGAAGGATAGTTGCTTTCATCAATGAGGAGAACAATATAGCTGGATAGAGCAAAATGGGATGCATCAGTTTGTAGAATATTGACCATGGGAAATCAGAGATAAAGGGATGTTGCTTCAATTGGTGATGCTTACTATAATCTAGAAAAAGTAGTGCTATTTTTCTTGTTTAAGCCATCAATGGCATAATCAAAGAATTGTTAAAGAAATCATAAGTATTTTAAATACATATAGGGAGAGATTGAAAGGGCGTTTGTACATAGAATCTAAGTTTCAGGATTGAAATTGTGTATTTAAACATCTTCATAAAATTTAAATGGAAGGGGGGAATTTAAATGGAAAACTTTGCAATAAAATGAAGTTACCCTGAAAGCAAGTGTATGCTTTCAAGATCATTGGGCCAAACAGGATCCCAAATAGGATTAAATAATATGCAAAGAAGACTGAGACCACACATAGTGAAATATGAACATAGCCAGGAGGAGGGGCAGTATCCTTGAAGCAGGGTGAGGAATGAGCTCAAGAATAAAGAAGACATTCACTCTGACACCAAGTGCAGTATAGGTAGAGAGGAAGACCATTTAGTGTATCGAAGAGAAGCTTATTGATGATTTGAAAAGAAGATGATGACCAGTGGTAAGAATGCGTGATTGATTTGCAAAGGTTAAGGAAAGAGAAAAATGAGAAAAGAGGAGAAGAATTATATATATATGTGTGTGTGTATGTGTATGTATATATACATATATATATGTATATATATGTGTGTGTATATATATATATATATACACAGACACATACACACAAACACACATATATTCACACACACAAACACACACTATGTGTGTGTATTCAGTTTTTTACCTCTTTATTTCATTATGTGAACAAAGGAATTCCAAGGAGCAAAAACTAAATTTCTCAATATATAAGATCTCTAATATAGATAGTACCTTCGAAATTCAGTTTAGGGGCTGGAGGCTGGTTAGATGGCTCAGAACTAACTCTTCTTCCAGAAGTCCTGAGTTCAATTCCCAGCAATCACATGCTGGCTCATGACCATCTGTAATGGGATCTGATGCCCTCTTCTGGTGTGTCTGAAGATTGCAACAGTACACTCACATACATAAAATAAATCTTCTTAAAAGTAAATTTTAAAAATTCATTTTTGTTAGAAATCATTTTCAATGCTGAATATATTTATAAATATTATTTTAGTACTAATTGAAATCTTTCAATAGTAATCTTTCTATTTTATTGCTTATGTAAGCAATAAATTATAATAATCCTTACAGACTTTGGACATTGGGTGCTTCTGAATAACTAAATTTTGATGTCATACAAACTGTTTCTTTGATTGATATAATATGTTCTTCATGTTGCTATGAAATATATTGATTTGGTTAAAAGCAAAAGTTTTGTATCTTTTTTAGAATACATTCCAGATTAGCTAATTGGGCCTAAATTTATAATCTCAGAGATATTATAAAAGACTGCCTCTAACAAACATTTCTGCCTCTTAAATTTAATTCAATTTATAAAATATATTCTATATATTTTTCTTTGTTGCAGGAAAGACAGTCAACAGCTAAAAAGGAAAAGAGCAGCTCCCAGCAGCCGAATAAAGCAGCAGACAAGAATAAAATGCAAAGAGCTAACTCAGTTACTATGGATGGACAAGGGTTGCAGGTAATGGGCTCACACATCCACACTCTAGTAGCATTCATACTTGTTACTTTTACACTCTGAGAAGCACATATGGTCAGTTATCAACACGTTCTCTTATCATTTATATTATTTCAGTAGACTTCTTCAGAAAGATCATTATTAATTTATCAAAATGTCAGTTTTATACTTGATTGACAGAATGACATTCTGGATAGACTAACGATTTATAATGTTATCTACATTTAAAATAAAACTGGCAAAATACTAATGTGAATCTGAAAGTTAAAACTAATATTTAACTTTATATTTACACATATGCTATTGGCATCTATTATGTGCCTCTATCCAGTTATAATCACATATACAAACACACATATATACATGCATATGTTCACTCACATACATGCACAGACTTTGTATGGCTCTAATTTTGAGGAGTTAATTTAATTGTGAACATATACCTTTAAGAAAAAATGCTATCTGTGTGAATATTTTTTTTAAATAACAGAATTAGGTATTCAATGATGTATCAATATTTTTACATTTTAATTTGAACTCAAATATCATGCATAAATCACATTCTTTCTACCTACATTATAAAATGTTTTATAAGATGAATATATTTAGTTAATTTGCTGGTTATAAAAATCAGTATTTGCTAAGGTAAACATCATTTTAATGTTTAGAAGTGTTTGATTAATTCAGTCTTTAATGGTTTTCATTGTGTGGTTCTTTGGATTGTATTTTCTTCTTAATGCAATGAAAGTTCCAGGCTTGGCACTGCCTGCTTTTCACATGGATCATTGCAAAACACAGTTGCATACAGCACTTGGGACTCTAATAAGTATTAATTTTAATCATATTTAGTTAGTGATCTTATCTTTAATAATTATTAAATCATTTGTGATACTATGTATCACATACTTCATATCCCATAATCAGTAGCATCACTAATAAACAGAATTTGTCTAATAATTGCTTAATTAGAATTTTGAAAAGTTCACTGAAACTTAAATAATAATTGCTTACCAATTGATAATGAGGTAATTTTTGTAATCTAATTAAATATACTACAAATAGAAAATATTTCCTGAGTAATTAAACGTAAAGGCAAAGAGAAATTTCAAACAAATGGTATTATAGTGATATATATGGTGAAAAAATGTTTCAATGTTGTTTTTGGAAATCATATCCATGTATTTAATAATCTCAAATTCTATATCTGTCTACAATTTTGATAGCAAAGATTTTACTATGTGAGGTTATCCATTTATTCCAAGACAAACAACACTGAAATTTGATATAAAATTATAAACACTGATTAGTTTTACATTGTTAGTAATTCTGGCCTGCTACCTGAAAGCACAATTTGTAAATTTAAGCTCATTTGCTTATCCCCTTTGAAATAGTAAAATCATTGTTTCTTGAATTAATGTAAAAAATATATACCAGAAAATTAATTATCTGTGAGCTTTATAAAATGTATGTCCTGGAAAAGCATTGAGTTGCAGCACAGTTTGCATATAACTCATTGACAGGAGAGGTCTACACTGCTATAAGAAGATTAATCATAGTTAGGCACATTCATCTTCTTCCTTTCCAACTAACCAGTATAATGATCAGGATTATTATTTCTAATTAGAGGAAGTAATAGATCATGCATAACCCTAGGATGAATCTCATTAATTAACCCAAGTCCTAGGGGACTTCAAATAGCAGTGGTTTGGCACTCTGTCTTTGTCATTGCTCACACCATAGGTTTACACTTCAAACATAATATCAAATGCAATGGAAATGTCAGGTTTTAACATATGGGAACTCTAATAATAATAAGGATGATCCTATGTGTGAACAAATAAGGAAAAACAATAATCAGATTAACTTATTATGAGATATTTACCTTCATCCTAACTATTATGGAAAATTCCTTAGTAAAAACATCAGCAGATAATGAAAAATACAGTTTGCATTCAAATCTACAATAAAGGGGAGCTTAATTTTTAATATCGTAATTCAAACTCATGTATTTTCTCACACAATTCATTTATCCTGATGGCTTTCTTACTTTATGTTTTGTAATAATCATGAATGAATTAAGATAAACACGGGTACTGTGACAACAGTTTAGTATCTATGCAAGTCAGTTAGTTTCTTTAGTCAGTGCGTATAATGCCACAATCTCATTGCCTCTTTTTAAATCAGTTCTTTATAATGATAGCTTTTAAGTCTGATTATGCTTAAGACTCACTGAACTTGAGGAAAGATATTTCTGGTGTTGAAACACTAGCCAACTACACATTGATGAACCTTGAAGAAGAGCTCTCAACCCCAACTTACTAACCCAGCACCATTCCTAATAATAATCTAAGCACTGTTCTTAAACATGCAGATCTGTGCAGTCCTCACAACTCACCCAGGTGAAGCAAACTTCTTTTGAAACAAGCCGTGCAGAAAAATACATCCTAAAAAAACTAGAGTCATGATCCCAGTCCTGATGACAATTATATTTACAAAACACTCCCCATGCCTCAGGTTCAGAGAACATTACTGACAAAGGGGTGAAAAGATTAGAAAAATAAGATGATCAGGGAATTTGTTGTAAGATTGTGTTTCTTCCTGATGTCAAAAGCTGCCCCAATAAACTCTTACCATCATGTCTGCATAAACATGAGCTGAAAAAGCACAACAACAAATAATGATAGTTTGACTTCTTCCTTTCCAATTTGTATCCCTTTGACCTCCTTATGTTGTCTAATTGCCGAGCTAGTACCTCAAGTACTATACTGAAAAGAAAAGGAGAAAGGGGGCAGCACTGTGTAGTCCCTGATTTTAGTGGGATTGCTTCAAGTTTCTCTCCATTTAGTTTGATGCTGGCTACTGGTTTGCTGTATATTGCTTTGACTATGTTTAGGTTTGGGACTTGAATTCCTGTTCTTTCCAAGACTTTAAGAAGTCAAATTATCATTATTTGCAGATGACATGATAGTCTACCTAAGTGACCCAAAAAACTCCACTAGAGAACTCCTACAGCTGATAAACAACTTCAGCAAAGTGGCTGGTTATAAAATCAACTCAAGCAAATCAGTAGCCTTCCTATACTCAAAGGATAAGCAGGCTGAGAAAGAAATTAGGGAAATGACACCCTTCAAAATAGCCACAAACAGTATAAAGTACCTTGGTGTGACTCTGACAAAACATGTGAAATATCTGTATGACAAGAACTTCAAGACTCTGAAGAAGGAAATGGAAGAAGACCTCAAAAACTGGAAAAACCTCCCATGCTCATGGATCTGCAGGATTAATATAGTTAAAATGGCCATTTTGCCAAAAGCATTTTACAGATTCTATGCAATACCCATCAAAATCCCAACTCAATTTTTCACAGAGTTAGAAAGAGCAATTCTCAATCAAATTCATCTGGAATAACAAAAAACCCAGAATAGCTAAAACTATTCTCAACAACAAAAGAAATTCTGGGGGAATCAGTATCCCTCACCTCAAGCAATACTACAGAGCAATAGTGTTAAAAACTGCATGGTATTGGCACAGTGACAGGCAAGCAGATCAATGGAACAGGATTGAAGATCCAGAAATGAAGCCACACACCTATGGTCACTTGATCCTCGACAAAGGGGCTGGAAATATCCAATGGAAAAAAGATAGCCTTTTCAACAAATGGTGCTGGTTCAACTGGAGGTTAGCATGCAGAAGAATGCGAATCAATCCATCCTTGTCTCCTTGTACTAAGCTCAACTCCAAATGGATCAAGGACCTACACATAAAGCCAGACACTCTGAAGCTAATAGAAAAGAAACTGGGCAAGGCCCTTGAGGACATCGGTACAGGGGGAAAGTTTCTGAACAGATCACCAATAGCGTATGCTCTAAGATCAAGAATTGACAAATGGGACCTCATAAAATTACAAAGTTTCTGTAAGGCAAAGGACACCATCAAAAGGACAAATTGGCAACCAATAAATTGGGAAAAGATCTTCACCAACCCTACATCAGATAGAGGGCTAATATCCAATATATACAAAGAACTCAAGAAGTTAGACCCCAGAAAACCAAATAACCCTATTAAAAATGGGGTACAGAGTTAAACGAAGAATTTTCACTTGAAGAACTTCTGATGGCAGAGAAGCATCTTAAAAAATGCTTAACTTCATTAGTCATTAGGGAAATGCAAATCAAAACAACCCTGAGATTTCACCTTACACCAGTCAGAATGGCTAAGATTAAAAATTCAGGAGACAGCAGATGTTAGTGAGGATGTAAAGAAAGAGGAACACTCCTCCACTGCTGGTGGGGTTGCAAATTGGTACAACCACTCTGGAAATCAGTCTGGCGGTTCCTCATAAAACTGGGCACCTCAGTTCCAGAAGATCCTGCTATACCACTCCTGGGCATATACCTAGAGGATTCCCCAGCATGTAATAAGGATACATGTTCCACTATGTTCATAGCAGCCCTATTTATAATAGCCAGTAGCTGGAAAGAACCCAGGTATCCCACAACAGAAGAGTGGAAGCTCCACATTTTCATCAGGAATAGTGCTCAGTCTATGGTATCTTCAAAGCCAACTTGAGCTCCTACTTTTAATTTATGTGCTCCATTCTGGACAGGAAGGACAGGGTTAGACACTCTTCCTCCTTTAGAGAGAACATCCAGGCATTCTGTATTTGGGTCAGGGGTCTTTGGTAACAAAAATGCACGGTACAGCTTTGGCTTACACATGAGACACTTTTTGTATCACAGAGATAGAGGTTGAGATGCCCATGAGCATGGCCAGAGGAACTTGATGATCATGAGCTCCCTTTTTTGGGTGGCAATCATCTCCTGCGCACTCGAATGTCTTTTCTGTTGCTAGAATGAGGAGGAAATCATAGCTCTGTCAGTGTACTTCACCAGATGAGACAGAGCATGCTTTTCCACTTATTATTTATCCTCTTACCTGAAAAGGCATATTGGAAGCTCAATATCTTAAACACTCATCCGTATTTGTACACATATGCATATGCATACACTCAGGTTCTACAAGCATCAAAAGCCACTGAGATGAAAATACAATAGGAAAGATCTCTGAACTCTATTGTATCTTTTTTTTTCTTTTCAGACCAAAACCACTTCAATTTGTCAAACTTGACAAAGACTAAATAGCACTGCAGGTCTCTTTGGCTCTCAAATCTAAAATTTCTGTCTGCTTAGCATACACATTTACTCAAGCAGCTAGGCCTTCTTTTTATAGAAGCAAAGGTTAACACAGTTTTAAAGCTTTTTCTCTGAGCATAGAAAAATATGCCAGATTTTCTTGGAATAAAATTTCTCCTCTGACAAACATTATGTGTTCCCATAACACCTGAGCCTCCTAATTATTGCTTTGTCTCTGACAGTGCTGAATGGAGAGAAAATGTGTATTAATTGAGTTAGTTAGGCATTATTAAAGGAGCACAGAGCCACAGTAACTGATGGCACACAAACAAATGCTTTTGATATTATCTTACTTTATAACCACAGTGATGCAGAGGGAAAGATGGAACTGATCTTTCTATTTCTGTATTCCCATCTTTGGTATTTGACTTTCCCACATGTAAAACATCATCATTCTAAATTCTTTAGGTGCTCTTACCTTTTTCTGTAATTTTATTTATTTCTCCATCCAGCTTTCCTATCCTAAAAATAACACCTTATATTATTTAGTGTTATTCTACAGAACACTGCTTATTCAATAATCTAGTCTGTGACATATATATATACATATATATGTGTAGTCATAAAAGTAGGAAATCTAGAATTCATTTTCAATAATATTTCTTAGAATTTAGAATGATGTCTTTAAAATTTCAATATCTATCTCAGAAAAGGATTTCTAAAGGTTATATTTTAAATATAACCTAACATATTTCTTAGCCACATAAGAAGTAAAGAAAGAAAAAAACAATCATTATTTTAAGTGTTTAAATTTTTATAATTTTACTCAAATACTTATTTATGAGCTGGAGAAGGCTCAGTCAGGAAAGTACTTGCAACAGAAAAATGACCACCTGAGTTTAGGTCCCCCAATACCCATCTAGAAAAATCAAAACCAAAGAGTACACATGGAGGGACCCATGGCTCCAGATGCATATGCATCAGAGGATGGCCTTGTTGGACATCAAAGAGAGGGGAGGCCCTTGGTCCTGAGAAGGCTAGATGCCCCTGTGTACAGGAAGTGTGTGTGGGTGGATTAGTGATTAGGGGAAGAGAGGATGGGTTAGGGGATTTTGGGGGGGAACCAGGAAAGGGAACAACATTGTAAAAAGAAGAATATATCTAATAAAGATGGAAACAAAAACATTAAAAAATAGCCAAGAGCAGCAGCACAGTACTCTTGCAATAAGAACACCAATAGTGTATGCTCTAAGATCAAGAATTGACAAATGGGACCTCATAAAATTACAAAGTTTCTGTAAGGCAAAGGACACTGTCAAAAGGACAAATTGGCAACCAACAAATTGGGAAAAGATCTTCACCAACCCTACATCTTATAGGGGGCTAATATCCAATATATACAAAGAACTCAAGAAGTTAGGCCCCAGAAAACCAATTAACCCTATTGAAACAAAGAATTTTAACCTGAAGAACTTTGGATGGCGGAGAAGCATCTTAAAAAATGCTCAACTTCATCAGTCATTAGGGAAATGCAAATCAAAACAACCCTGAGATTTCACCTTACACCAGTCAGAATGGCTAAGATTAAAAATTTAGGAGATAGCAGGTGTTGGCAAGGATGTGGAGAAAGAGGAACACTCCTCCACTGCTGGTGGGGTTGCAAATTGGTACAACCACTCTAGAAATCATTCTGGCAGTTCCTCAGAAAACTCAGCACAACACTTCCAGAAGATCCTGCTATACCACTCCTGGGCATATACCCAGAGGATTCCCCAGCATGTAATAAGGGAACCTAGGTATCCCTCAACAGAAGAATGGATGCAAAAATGTGGTATAGATACACAATGGAGTACTAGTCAGCCATTAGAAACAATGAATTCATGAAATTCTTAGGCAAATGGATGGAGCTGGACAACATCATACTAAGTGAGGTAACCCAGTCTCAAAAGATCAATCATTGTTTGCACTTACTGATAAGTGGATATTAGCCTGGAAAACTGGAATACCCAAAACATAATCCACACATCAGATGAGGTACAAGAAGAACGGAGGAGTGGCCCCTGGTTCTGGAAAGACTCAGTGCAGCAGTATAGGGCAAAACTAGAACAGGGAAGTGGGAAGGGGTGGGTGGAAAAACAGGGTGAGGGAAGGGGGCTTATGGGACTTTTGGGAAGTGGGGAGCCAGAAAAGAGGAAAACATTTGAAATGTAAATAAAAAAATATATCGAATAAAAAAACTAATAAATAAATAAATAAATAAATAAATAAATAAATAAATAAATAAATAAAAACACTTGCTATTCTGTCGAAGGATCCCCCCCCCCAAAAAAAAGAACACATCAGAGACAGGAAAATCCCAGTTGTTTTTGTTTTGTTTGTTTGTTTTATATCCCAACCACTAACCACTGATCCCCATTCCCCCTCTCACAGATTCAGGAGCCCCATCTCCCCTCCACTTTTCCTCTGAACATATTCCTTCCAACCAGACTCATGAGGCCTCTGCTGTGTTAGGGGCATCCTTTCCCACTGAGGCCTGACAAAGCAGCCTTGTTTGGGAACAGATTGAGCAGACAGTCATCAGCTTTAGGGACAGCCTATCCTTCAGTTGTTAGTGCACCCATATGGAGACTGGGCTGCAAATTTGCTACATACATGTTGCTGACCTCGGTCCAGCCTGTTTATGCTTTTTTGTTGGTAGCCCAGTCTCTGAAATTCCCAAAGAGTCCAAGATAGCTGACTCTTTTGTTCTTCCTGTGGAGTTCTCATCCCCTTCAGAGCCTTCAATCCTTCCCCAAGTTTTGCATAAATGTCTCTGACCCCAGATTATAACAGTCAACTAACTACAGACACTGAGAGATTTAGTTTCAAACAAGTGGTAATGTAGTGTTTGAAGAAGATATGTAACTCATATGAAGATCTATAACACACACATATATGCAGAGAAATATATATATATATACACATATATACAGATAATGTACAGATATATACACTTAAACACACATATGCTGATACCTACTTAAATAGAAATATGCATACATGCATATACGCACATACACACATATGCATAACATACTTTGATATTGTTATGTCTGAAACCAAAGAATAACAATTGAAATTAAACTTAAAAATAAAAGATAATATGACAAAATAAAATTCACATATGTTATCACATTTATTTTGTATAGGATAAATTTAGAAGTTCTAGTTTTGCAATATAAGTAGTGTAAAGGAATTCGCATGCTAATTCATTTTTTATTTGATATATTTTTATTTACATTTCAAGTGATTTCCCCTGTCCTGGCTCCCCACTCCCCAAAAGTCCTATAAGCTCCCTTCCCTGTTTCCCCATCCACCCCTTCCCACTTCCCTGTTCTGGTATTGCCCTACACTGCTGCACTGAGCCTTTCCAGAACCAGGGACCAGTCCTCTGTTCTAAGATAAAGATGTTTTTGATGTTTCTTCATTTTAGATTTTGATAGGTAAAATGGACAGCTCTTTCAAGCCATCAGTACCAAGATTATAGGACAGTAGATGCTTTATTCACATCAGATGAGCACATTTGTTAGAGGAAAGAACAGGAAGTGACTACAGACCCTATAGCTCTCCTGCCCTTAATAAGTTAGAGGAGCATTAGGATAGAAGAACCATTTTTTTGCCTTATTAGAAAAAAATAGAACAAAGACAGATACAGTTACTGACTCCAGAAATCATTTGGCTACAGTAGAGAAAATGAAGACTATCTCATTCATCCTTCTCATTTAGCCAGAGCGAAGATTTTAACTTTTCTTCCTTGCACAAACTCATTAGAAAGACGCCATTTCAGTTAAGATTTGGAGGAAAGAATATTTAAACTGATATCATTAAACAGACAGCAAGAAAGGGCATGCTGTAATGAAATGATTGCTTTCAATTGTCACATTAAATATTTAAGGATCATCTCTATGGGAGAAATAGCACCACATAAAGATTAACTTGTATCTGCTTCCCATCTTAGTATTTAATCGGTCCTATTGGTTTCATAATTTTTTGCTAAAATAGTTTTAATTTGTGTTCTAAGATCTATTGTAGCATATGAATATTCTTTGAATAATGATGTTCTTACACAGTATACATTTATTGATTGAATATCAATCAGATACAAGATTTCTTTGCTACCCTACCTAAAATAATAATTCATGTTATCAGTGCTCCAGCACATTACCTGTATTTTTTTCTTCCTATCTTATTTCTCTAGAGTCCAAATTTGTCTGTGTGCTCGTGGAATGAGTGTGAAATTATTCCTAAATTACAGTTCCACCAGGAAGGCATTTTGTCTTCTTGATCTACCTCGAAATGGATAGTGATGAAGATAGTCCACAGTCAGAGATCAGGAGCACTACCCACTTAATTTATATAGGGAGACAAATAGACAGTGAACTTCTGCTTAGCAAATAGGCACAGCCCACTGCGACTCTGTTTACAAAAGAAGAAAAAGAAATTCTGAAGTAAGAAAGAGTGAATTGGAACACGAGTTCTGGGAGTGACCCACAAAAGATGGATTTCATAAAGCATGTGCAATCAATTCTGTAAGGGAAACTACAGACGTTTCTTTATATGCAAGATGGTTTTTTTTGCTTCCCTAAAACTGATTTATTGTTATTATTTTTCAGAAGGTTTCAAAACTGTAGCTTTTCTTTCTGTTTGTTATTGTTTGTTTGTTTTTCTTCTTTCATCTCTTGCCTGTTATTATTTGCTATTCTTTTCCTGGTGGCCACAGATACACTTTAAAGAAAGGCTCACTTGTGAATGATGAGATCCAGCAGGTGTTCTCTACATATGCCCCATCCTAATAATTTCTCCATATTTCCTTCTAGATCACTCCTGTTCCTGGCACTCATCCGCTTCTAGTTTTTGTCAATCCTAAAAGTGGTGGAAAGCAAGGAGAACGGTATGCTTTTAAATCTCATGTCCTTTTCTTGTATCAAAAAAGTGAATAGCTAAGCTATGTTCATGATGTAAACAGCGCTACTTCTCAAACTAGCTGCAACCTATGTGTAACAAAATGGTAGGAACCTGTTATCTTTATATCAAAAGTTTCATACAGTGGCCTTTTGTGATCATTGTAACTATCAGAGTTTATATATATATGCATTTTCTCTTCCCTACCCATAATGGTTAGCTTTTAACAAGGAGCTTGACATATGACACAGCTTCATAAACAATGTTCAGTGGATATTGGTTTTCTACGTGACCAACAGCTTTGCCCTAGGTGAATCATAGCCATTGCCAAGGAAGAAACTTTATGTGCAACATATAGAGAACATATATTAAGGTAATTTTCTGCCTAAATTTTATTCCATGATACAGTGAATCTTGGTGAAACACAGAATATGTAATGTGAAAAAATAAAGCTACATTGTCAGGAATCTCAGTGCTTATTCTAGTTGATAACACAAAATTTTACCTTTGTTTTAAATTAATGATTATGTCATATTATGAAAATACATAAATGTGAAAAAGAAACCATTGAAAAGTGTGTTCTAGTACAGACCAGAATCATGAAATCAGCTATACCTGCCTTAATGTTGCTGGGATGTTGTTCTTAATCTCAAAACAAAATTTTAGGTACAAAATGAGAAAAGTAAACATTGTGACTGTAGATTAAAATACAGTGTTTACAACTAATTAGAAAGCTTTTCAACCCAATCACTGAGTTTTGAAAGTTAATTTTTCTGCTGTTTTTTAATTTGTGAATTACTTTAATTCAATGAATCTCAGTTTTTCTTTCAATAAAATATTATAAACTTCTACTTTTCACAGCACTTATGTTTTATTCTGGAAATCTAACAAAATAACTGAAAACTTTAAATTTCTACAATATTTCCTTGCCTGGAAAGATAAATTGCCTTGTTTGTAAAAGTAGAAATTAAATAATAATGCTATATTACTTTTTTCAACAAGCTTCATATGTTACATGTACCTTTGCAGTTGAATTTCTTTAGAAATAATAAAATCAGGGAAAATGGTAAATATGAATAGGTTGTCTTGTAGTATTTTAATACATTGTTTAATGTATAATCAGGTAAAAATACCTATCTTCTCAAATATTCTCATTTCTTTGTGGTGAAAATTAAAAACTCTGGCTATTTTTTTCTAGCTTAATTGCAAGTAAATTATCTCTGGCAACTTAACTAGGCAATAGCACACCAGGACATTTTGTTCCTATGTAATTATTCCTTTTTCCCTCTTTGTTAACCTTACCACACCCGTTCCCTCTTCATAATTATTACAGCATTTCATAACTTACAATATACTCTTATTTTGAGATCAGCTTAAATTCCACAAGTGTGATCTTGCTTTATGTATCTATTTATATGTAGCTTATTGCACTTAACATAATGATCTAGGTCTATCCATGGGATAACAAAATAACAGGCTTCTGTGATGTTCATGGCTAAATGTTTCTCACAGCAAATCTTTCCCACATGTGCTTTATCTGCACATAATTTGGAAGACATGTTGGTTGCCTTCAGTTTTTGGCTGTTGTGAGACATAGTACCATGGGGTGCAGTTGCTTCTTTCACACATTATTTTAGTAATTTAGAAACATATACATTAGTGAAACAAATAGTAGTTCAGTCTATAAGATTTGGAAGATGCCTATACTCTTTTCCATAAAAAAACAAAAACATCATTCAAATCTACAGCATGTAGGTGAATCCAAATTTTCCACATCCTCATCAGTCTTTAGTCATTTTAATAACACATATTTTTACTAAGGTCATGTGATATCACATTGTAGTTTTCTCTTGCTTTTTCTAAGGGTTTGCCACAATGATAGTTTTAATTGTTATTGTGGTTGTTTGGTTGGTTTTGTTTTGTTTTTCATATATCCAACCAATCATTTGTAAGTCTTCTTTTAAGAATGTCTATTTAGGTATTTTTTTATTTTAATCAGAATTTTCCAATTTTTAATTTCTTATCAATTGATAAGAAATACTGATATAACATTCCTTACAGGTTGCATGTTTTGCAAATATTTTCTTCCATCTCATGTATTAGCTGCTTCCTTTGATGTAAAAATTTTATCCACATTATCATGTTAATAGATGCAAAAGATTTAAAACTCTTAATGATAAAATGCTGTAGAAATTTAATATAAAAGAAATGAACCTGTGTATAGCGTAATATAATTTCTGAAAAACGCATTAAAAATATTGTAAGAAATATGCAAAGGCTAACAGCATCCTTTCCAAGTTCCTAACTAAGACAAGGATGCCTACATATCACTATTAGATATAGTTCTGGAAATCTATACAGAACAATAATGCAAGAGTAAAAAACAGGACATCTACATTAGTAAAAGTAAATTCTTGATATCACAGACAACCAAAGGATACAACCAAAAATATGAGTATTTATCAACAGCCTCAGCAAAAAAGAAGAGTACAGAAAACATTGGTAATGTTGCTAGATGCCCATAGAAAGTTATGTTAAACAGAAATCAAGAAAGCAAACCCAAATAGCTGTTGTGGTATAAGCCGATGTTCCTATGTTCCTCACTTAACAGCATGAGGCGTGAGGTTAGTCTAGGCTGCATAGTGTGAGATTATTTTCTGTTAATTTAGGCTTTGTAGTGATTGGCCTTCTCAAAGACCAACAATTTATCATAGCTACAAATGTTTTAAAAAGTTATTAAAGCATTTTAAATCCAAAAAGACAAAATTTTTATGATAAAATTTGTGAAACCTTGATTAAAGGTCTATATACAACAAAAAACATAGAATGACTTCCCACATTCACTAGTTGGGACAATCAATGCTTGCACAATATATGAATTATATAATTGTATCTATAGAAAAATTCTAAAGTTTACATTATCTCAAATCAAGAAATAAGAGAAAGAAATAGATACTCAAATACAACAAATATCTAAGGACACAACCCAGATAAAGTATACATCCTGCATTTGCCTAGACATACATAACACAAGGGAACAGAACAAACAGTTTAGAAGTCAATTTCTTCCTGCACAGTCAGCTCTTTGAGCAGAGCAAGGATGTGCCTCGCTCGCAGAACACACAGCCTTTCCTATAAGCCGTCATAGGGAAATTCAGCACCCAGATGCAGAAAACTCAAACCAGCTTATTCACACTCAGCAGTAATAACCATTAACTCAAAGCAGATCAAAGTCCCAACCACAAAATATAAAATTGCTAAAGGAAAATGTTTCAATATATTAACATTAGTAAGAGATTTTGGACAAAATTCCCCAAACACAGAAAATGAAAGCAAATAAATGAATATCTTAGAGACAAAATGTAAACTGTCCACAAAGTATTAGATAAAGCTGAACTCCATTTTGAACAGTAAGGATAAAAACTTAATAGAAAAAGTATAGGCTATGATTTTGAAGGAGATTACATTTCTCCACTCTTAATATAAGTTAATCTAAACCCTTTGCTAAATAGAGTGCTCCCGATTATTAAATATATATTTTATTAAAAGCAAGTCACAGAGAAGTACTTTGAATTCACAAGAATGTGGTGAGGACCAAGATGCTTTGAGTGATCTTATGAATATACTTGTGTCTTTCTTATTTATAAAGTTGACCTTGACTATTAAAATTCGAATTAAGCAAACTTGAGAGATGGTTTGATGATGCTAACTGGGAATGTAGCTACTAGGATAGTCTTTAATGGAGACCAAATGTCCTCTGCCAGTATTACTTCTCTCATTGTGGGCACAACCTAGGTAGGAGACAATATGCAGTAGTAAGGGAAGAAAGGGACACATTCCTTATCAACTGAATCAGCTGACATAGACCTAGTAAGCAACGGGAATATTCCCTATATATGTGCAAGAGTGCTGGGAAATGCTATCTTCTGAACATGATACAGCTTTTTATTTATAAACTCACAGTAGCTGTGCTCATCTGAAGGGGACCTCAGAATATCAAGGCATCCAAAATTTCCACATCGGTGATGGAGGAACTCATGAGACCTACTCCTAACTGAGTATCTGTGGTTAGCTGATAGCTGCTGTGCAGTGGTCATCATTATCTTGAGGTTGTGATACTTGGTAGGTTGCACATAATTCCGGTTGATTGTCCCATGGATATGCAGAGAAGTGCAGTCCAAAATGGAGTTAGTGGTGTGTTGACAATAGGATAAGAGGATCTGATGGAGGAGGTGAATGCACAGTCCAGAGATCATGTTATTGACCACGTTGGCTGATTCAGCTGATCTGGCTGACTAGGAGTGATCCTTTTCCCCCATACTATTCCAAGTTCATTCCTTCTGAAATTCCTTCTGACAAGAGGAAGCCTTTCCTGACCAAGGAGGACTGGTCTGTCATGCAGAACACAGAATAGCTAACTAAGCAACTCTGTTAGAAACTAAAAACAAGCTCTCACAATCACTTAAATTTACTTTTAATGGTCATGGGCAACATATAAATGACAAAGAGAAATGAACAGAAACAGGTATGTGGGTAAGCATGACTGTGTTTCATTAAACACATGTGTAAAACATCCAAAGAATAGACAATTTGTCAAATAAAACAAAAAGATGTGTTGAAAGGGATCTGGTCAGAATATGAGCAGTTTCCTGTAAGTGGACAGTAGGATTCCATACAGATATTTACTCTTTATTTATTGTTGTTGTTGGTTTTTGTTTGCATTTTTCAATTTTGATTTGATTAATAAATTGCAAAATGGCACAGGATTATAAATGCACACACCTTTTCATGTAACAAACATGGTGCTCCTACTGGTGGATCCAAAATCCACCAGCACCATTTACCGCTAGGCTAAATGACATAAGATTTAATGATGGAGCTGGGGTCATGTCAAGACATATTTTGCAAAACCACATAAAGAAGGTTAACATAGAAAGGTTTTAAATATAGTTGCTATGAAAGTTCCAAGAAAGAAATGTATGTGAAAAATGTGAAGTCTCAAAAAAAGCACTCGTGTATTGGGTGTGACATAAATAGACGTTCTCCAGAGGAATGAAGTAGAAAGTGCATTCGTGAAAGGTCGTGTTGTCAGCCAGGAGCATGTCACTGAGGATGTAGTCTAAGAAGAAAGTTCAGAGATGGGCTGTAGGTTCACAGTGAAGATGGTTGCCTTTCTATTCATGGAATGCAAAGTGACAGAAAATGACTCTAAAATCTTTCTTTAGACACTTTATAATAAATTAAGGTAAAAAGAATGAAGAGTTTGCAGATTTAGTGTTAGGATAATGGATTGATTTCTTAGAAAGTAAAATATTTAAAATTGACCAATTGAAAAAATTTAGCAGTTTTGTGAGCTGAAAATATTTATGTACAAATGTCTTCTTTCTTTTCTTAGACAAATGTACACTATAATACATATAATCTTACATCACATGTGAGATAATTTTTCTTTTTATGTTATGTCCAATAACAATATTGATATCTGTGGAGAGCAGCATATATTCACAGCTATAAAAATATTTAAGATTTTATACTGAAATACATTTAAATGTTTATTTAAATTATAATTTCTTAAATAAGGTTTATGGAAGGCTAGCAGCTGCTACATTACAGCATTGTAAGCATTATTTCTAACTTCCAAACTGTATTAACTTTAAAATGTCTGTCTCCTTTCTTTAGAGCATCATTAGTTCTTTGAGAAGCTATAAATCTGATGTTATTAAGGATGAATTTATAAAATATCTTTAAGTACAAAACTATATGCTTGTGACATTGAGGTATATAATTTTTGGAATTGTTGTTGTTTTATGCTAAATTCTCTGCATTCCATATCTATCCCATTTATAGAATTTACAGAAAATTCCAGTATCTCCTAAATCCTCGTCAGGTTTACAGTCTTTCTGGAAATGGACCAATGCCAGGGTAAGTATGAGAATTACCTCATTATCATTGACTGCTTAATAGTTACTAATGAAGCAGCACGTGTGATGTGTCCAGAAAAGCTATGTACCTTCTTCAGAGATCAGGATGTGAAAAAAAATGACAATTAAATAAGAGGGACACATGATCTTCAAAATAGCTAGCAATGCACTTCAGGTTGGGGTTTGTTCCATATATTGTAAACACTACTGCAGTACTAAAAAGGAGAAACACACCCTCACAACACCCTCATGCATTAATACACACACAAACTCACACACTCACACTCTAACACACATACATACGTAAAACCTCAAGCATTCACACACACAAACTCACATATACATGTTTACTGACACATATACTTTCACAAACACATACACACATATTTACACATAAAGTCACACTCTCAGTCTCACACATATATTCACACACATACACACACAGAAGATCAAGAAGGAAAGCAGATCAAGTAAGTCTTTAGTTTAGACCTGCTGTCTTTCCCTTGTTTAATATTAAATATAGATTTGTTGCAGACTGAAAAAAGAAACTAATTAATAAAGACTAGAAATCATAATATAATTTTCTCATTTATTATCTGTAGAATCCAATGAATACCACTCTCTTATAACCTTGTTTATTATTAATAGGTAGGGCATAGAGGAATAAAATTATATTTTCAACATGAAACATGTACTTTTGATTTCATAAATATAGACTGAACTAAATTATCATTAATTTGACCTCATTAAGTTATTAATGCCATCCTCTTGCAGTGACCTCTTTTTTCTCTAGCAGCATGGTAGTAAACATTGGACTCCAGAAAGCAGAGAGAAGCTGAATAAGCTTTTGTGCCCCCTCTTATATCAAAAGCAAGCAAAATAGAAATTAAAATAAGTCTTATTGTTTTTTCCCAAGAACTATGAACTAGGTACTCAAATAGTTTGTTGTCTTAAAAATGAATAAAACTTATACCATGATAATATATGCAAAATCATGTTAATAAAACACAATCCGCATAATCTCCCAGAACTGTAGTTGTCTAGAGTTCTGATTGTCATCCAAGACAGATTTCCAAACACTGAGAGGTCTATCGTTGCCCTTGGTGGTAGGCTTACTCTAAGACTTATGTCACATTGTATTATATCTGGTCTCCTATGAATAAAGCAGCAATAAATATAGGTGTGCTAGTTTCTCTCTGGTGGAATATGGAGTTCTTAGGCTATAAGATCAGGAGTACAATGCAGACACACACATATAAACACATACACACACATATATATGGATATAAAACTCTATATAACTGTAGTTATATACAGTTGTATCAATAGTTATATAAAATTGTATGTTATACAGGTATATAGAATATATTAAATATTGTATGTATACACATAACATTTTATTTTTCACAATATATAATATATATTAGCATATTATATTTACTATGAAATATATAAGGCATATATATAATAACATATGTATAATATATAATAACTTTGTATATTCAAATGACCTTTCCTCATTTAGACTATAGTTTTCTGTGCTTGCATGAAATATGGATTCTTTCCTTTTCTCAATTAAATTTTCTCATTGAATGTTTATTTCAATGTATCATCTCATAAACATTAATATACTCAATAAGAATTGTTCAAATTTAGCCAGGCAGTGATGGCACATGCCTTTAATCCCAGCTTGGGAGGCAGAGGCAGGTGGATTTCTGAGTTCGAGGCCAGCCTGGTCTACAGAGTGAGATCCAGGACAGCCAGGGCTATACAGAGAAACCCTGTCTTGAACGAAAAAAGAAAAGAATTGTTCAAATTTTTTCTTTGTGATTTTAGTTTATAGTTTTTTCTCTCTTTTCTATGTACACATTTATTTTTAATAACTAATTCTATGTTGAATGAAACCTCAAAATTTTGGAACTTGTAAGAAATTCTTACCTTTAAGACTGGGTCATTAAAATATTATTCCTTGACTACTTATTACATTGTAAAAATTCTAACACTATATTAGTTATACATAATTATAGACTTAATTATGACAATTGCACATGGATGCATGGATAACATCAATCTCCCCCACTACCACACTCCTTACCTCCCACTGGCCACTTTTTCTGTATTTTTTATATAACCTTAATTTTGATATTTGATCTTTATTACAAGCTGTGTTGTTCTTTACATAGAGGTTCTTTAGAAAATAGATGAGGCAGGAAATAAACATATCTTTTCTAGATATAAATAAAATAGACTCCCCAAATCATTTCATTAGTTTGCTGCTTCACCGGGATGTTTTATGAGCTAAAATATTCATAACCACATCCACACTATGCCTGAGGTGCAGACCTGAACTTACCTGGGAAACTGTCCCTCTGCTGTATTCCTAAGGAAGCTCCAATTGAGCTGTTTTGTCTTTTTCTCCATCTTTGCCCCACATTTACCTCCCATCTGCCTCCACCCCTGCTTCTAGCTATACTGTCCTTGGTAATCAGTCTGTCTCTGTCGCTTTCCTCTTTCAGGACATTGCCTACTCCAATCTACAGAATATCTCCATTAATTGAACATCCTTTGTGATTCATGAATTTCATAAATCACCTTTCTGCTCTGCTTTGTTCCCAGTGCTATGAGATATTTGCATCATATATATGATGAGTGTGTAGCATCTCCTTCCCAGAATTATCTCTCTTATTCTGATTACCATTTTTGAGGCATGTGATGTTTGAGTGTTTTACACAAGTGAACTCTTTCCTAAGGATAAATATAATTGACTGAATAGATTACTTAAAAATGTGTTCACTTCTTTAAAAAATGGTTTATATAATGAATGAACCTCTCTAGTCTTTTTAGAATAATGTTTTCTCCCACATAATTTAAATAAACATTTATGACACTTCTTAAATAGACTCCAATTGCTACTTTTATGTCAAGCAAAACTATCTCATATACATGTAAAAGAGCTTTTGGGTTTTTTATTGAAACTACAAAATATAAGTAGTTTATTATCAGATCACCACTGAAATTTTAATTAAAGTGTATTTGAAAAATTAAAATAAAATATAAAATTATTAAAATAGGGAAATTAATTTTATAATGCTCATTATAAGTAATTATATCATTTATCTTTAGTAATATACTTTGTAGATTTTTTGTTTTATATACTAGGACTTAATATAAGACAGATTCTGTTTTAAAATATACCAATAGTCTATACACTCATATCATATATAAGACATGCTTCTATAAGTGAATCCTTGAGACATTTTGTAACTAGCAACTTGGAATTTATATAACAGATCTCACATATTTTGTTGTTTTCTTAATTTAAAATATCATCTTATATAACAAACTTCCTACCATATTTTTATTTAAATAAAACCTCTCTTTAATCAGAGATTATGACTCTTAGATATGTCTCTTGTTACAGAATCATGTCAGAGGTGATGCTGTCATATCACAAAATGCCTTACAAAACTCACGAAGAGTGTACTGAAATTCAACTCAACTTTACCACAACTGTCCAGGAAATAAAAATATCTGTTATTTCCCAATGGAAATGTGATGTTTTCTCCACACTTCTTCACACGGGTAACCATAAAATACAATGTGGGCAGTGCTGTAGCTTTTCTACAATTAAACATATAGGTACATCTGTCTTTTCTTTGGATGCTGGAGGAACTCCATTTTAAAATTTTTAGATCCAACTTAAAGATTTATAGATCAATAAAGGCTACTGTAGTAAATAGCACCAACTTACTTGCTTTATACTTGAGTTTCTCATTTGAAGTCATTCAGATTTCAGTTGTTATGTGAACCAGGAAACAAAAAATGTTAACACTGAACTTTTATTATTTAGCCAGTTAAACAGTTGGAATAGCAGTTAAAAAGTTGTATATCATTGTTTGTAGATTGTTATTATCTAGATATCAAAAACACTCTAACAATAAAGAAAATATTCTAACAGACATATCCACACAAGTAAATATTTAAACATAAATACTGTACGCTCATATGTATACATACATACACATGCACACACAAACTCAATATCAAACACACATCACTAACTCCATTCATTTTTTTTCATTCTTATTATAAAATATAATGACCCAGGCAAATCCAAGAAACAGTCATTTGTGCTTCAGTTTTCAAAGGGAAAATCTGTTTTTGTGCAGAGAGCAAAGTAACTTGAAACTGAGAGATTACACAGATTACAGAGGCACAGTATTGGGGTTTTTCTCAAGACTATGTCTCCAGGTCATCTCGGAAGCCACATGTATAGAATATCAAAATGCAGTTTGCCTAAACATGAGCTGAGTGAAGACAACAACAATAGATATGGTGAAGTGGTTAGGAGATACACCAGAAGACTTCAACTCTTCATACAGTTAACTAAGGAATGCTGAAAATGAGAGAAATATGTCTTCAGGGGGAGAGGTTATATAATACCAAATGGTCAGATCTGAAAACATACTTACACGTAATATTGTATGGACTAAACAGGTCACACTTAAAAGTGTGTATGTGTGTGTGTGTGTGTGTATACATATATTTAAAAGAGAATGAAGAGGTGTATATGGAGGCTTAAGAGGGAGAAAATATAAGAGAACAATTTTATATTATAGCATAATCTCAAAACAAAATGAAGAAAGACCCTTCTTATTCTGTGAATGAAGTTTTTCTGTAGATCAAATATGGTTTTCTAATACAAGTTTTTCTGTGGTTTAAGTGTAACGCTGATGGGCTGGCAATAGTTTGAAGCCAATGAACAATGACAGAAGAATTTCAAAAAGTTCAAGCATTGACAGTTTCTATTAAATAGCACTATCCCACTTCATGAGAAGCAGAAGGAGGCGCACATCAATAATGATTAAAGGATTTTTTCAGCCTCCTATTCAGTGATTAAGTGGAATGAGGAATAAATGAATCATGAAAGAAAATTTCATGGATTGAGTGGATTACTAAATTTAGTTAAAGGCCAACTTTTAAATCCATTTAGCATCCATTTACAGAGGGTAAGCTGTCCAGATAGTTACATGGGATTTGTGTTTGTGGATAGAACAGTGCTAAAGAACCAATTGGTGACAATTTTAAGAGTCCAATCCTGAACTACAGAAGACACAGCACCATGGATTAGAAGAACAGTGGTGAGTTTGGTTGGTTAGAAATCACTGAAGTAAGACATGGGATACCTGTTTTTGCTGGCATGTTTTTGAACGCCATTTAGCCTCTAATGTCTTCAGAAATACAGATGAGGGCCATGGTATGCTACAGAAATGTAACTGGAAAAGCAGAGTTATGAACAGTTACAAAGCACATTTTTCAAGCTTTTATTTTATTGGTCATTTTATTTATTTACATTTCAAATGTTATCCCCCTTCCAAGTTAAAGTCCCTATCACTCCCCCTGTCTCCCCTGTTTCTATGAGGGTGCTCTCTGACATAACCCCTCAGGCCTCAGAGTCCTAGCATTTCCGTATATTGGGTCATCAAGCCTCCACAGGACAATGGGGCTCCCCTCCGATTGATGTCAGATAAATTAATTATCTGCTACATATGCAGCTGAAGCCATGGTTCATGTGTACTCTTTGGTTGGTGGTTTAGTTCCTGAGAACTTTGCGGTTCTAGTTGGTTGATATTGTTGTTTTTTTTTCTTTTTTTTTTTATTAAATTTTATTGATATATTTTTATTTACATTTCAAATGATTTCTCCTTTTCTGGACCCCCACTCCCCGAAAGTCCCATCAGCCCCCTTCCCTCCCCCTGTTTTCCCACCCAACCCTTCCCACTTCCCTGTTCTGGTTTTGCCCTATACTGCTTCGCTGAGTGTTTCCAGAACAAGGGGCCACTCCTCCACTCTTCTTGTACCTCATTTGATGTGTGGATTATCTTTTGGGTATTCCAGTTTTCTAGGTTAACACCCAATTATTAGTGAGTGCATACCATGATTCATCTTTTGAGTCTGGGTTAGAGGTTGCAAACTCCTTCAGCTCCTTCAGTCCTTCCTCTAACTTCTCCATTGGGATCCCCATGCTTAGTCTGCTAGTTGGCTACATGGATCCATATCTCTGTTGGTCAGGCTCTGGCACAGCCTATCAGGGGAAAGCTATCCCAGGTTCCTGTCAGCAAGCACTTCTTCGTATTATGAATAGTCTCAGATGAAATGGATCCTGAGGTGGAACAGTCTCTGGGTGGCCTTTCCTTCGGGCTCTGCTCTACTCTTTGACACTGCATTTCCTTTAGACACAAGCAATTATTAATTAATATTTTTGTGATGGGTGGTGGCCCCATCCCTCAACCAGGAGAAAGAACTATTATAGGAGGAAAAGGGACAGGAGAATATGCATGTTGTCAGAAGTTGCTAAAATGTGAGATTGGTACCTAGGTATTTTTGTCACTGTACATAAGACAAGTATATGAAATGGTGCAAGAATGGAAGAAAATAATTGTAACATATATAATAGAGGGTAAAGATGTACATCATGATATGCAAGGAAATGAAAGAAAGTTATTCAATAAATATCCATGGCTTTTATTAACAGATTGTGGGTTCAGTTAAATTCTATGCATTTTAAAATATAGTTCTATATTGTTTACATAGATCTGAAAAGTACCATTTAAAAAATTTAACTTAAATAAAAATATAGCTCATAATATATAAAATGATTATTAAATTACACTAACAGACACAAGGTTTGGATTGTACTGCTCATGGAGATGGTCACATGTCTCCAAAAATAAAAAAGAATCTATGATCTATGGAAATGTTCAACTATGTTCTAAACAGAGACACTAGATTACACACACACACACACACACACACACACACACACACACACACACACACAGAGAGAGAGAGAGAGAGAGAGAGAGAGAGAGAGAGAGAGAATATCAAACTGCTATTTATGCTCTTGAAGTCAGGTTGTAATATTCAAATGTACTTAGTACTCAAGGGGATTCAAGGAATTGGATGCTCTTTTTGACTCTGGGAATTGACTCATTAAAGCAACAAAGTATATGAACAAAGTAGAGTATATGGTACTCTAAAGTAACCTCACACACATGCAGATTTTCACAGAAATGTGATTCAGATAGTATCTAGAATAGTAATTTTTTAATAGTAAAAAACTTGGGTTTATAAATTTCATGTTACTGGGTACTGAACTCAGCTCCTCACACATGCCAAGAAAGTACTGTCTATACTGAGCCACTTCTCCTGCCTATAATACAATACCAGCCATAGTCTAAAAGGTCAAAGAAGCAAATTATTTAATTTTGGAGTCCATCCACTCATATCTAATGTGAAATCCACCATAGAGCCCGATTCCATATAGAATCCATAAATATTTTCATAAAGAATTTCATAAACAATCTTATACACCTGAAGGTAGAGAGAATATAACAAATCTTTCATAAATTTTAGAAATTGAGTTAAAAGATTTAAAATAAACCTAGTAAAACCTTCAGTTTTGTTAAAAAATTGTACCCCTAGATTTTCTAGCTTCTTCTACCATCAACACAATGTAGTCCCTCTGTCTCTTTCTGTCTCTGTCTCTTCTTTCTCTCCCCTTTCCTCTCCCTTTCAAATACATAAAATTCTGAAGTCAATAAAATATATAAGATACATAATGAAGTGTTCTAGATAGCTTTTTGTATATGAATATCAATGTGTCGATATAGAGAAAAATGATCTGAATGGACCCATGCCATATTGTTCCCAACACTGATATGTGGCACAAAGAGGAGGGGGAACTAGCTTTTGCTCTGCTTCCATTCTTTATTCTTTATGTGCAACAAAATAACATGTAAGCTGGATATATTCCTTGCCTGTGTGACTTCCCAGAGGTAGGTTGTGTTAATGAGTACACTGCATGCAATGGCAGCAGGAACAGTGGGCATTTAGCACATCTGACCCAGCAATTAAGCTTGAGCACTCATGGGTAATAAACGCTGTTCAGCAGGTCAAATGACAAGGTCAAGTTTGGCTTCTGTATTGGCAGATTGAAGTCATAAGGATATTCTGAAAGTTAGAATCCTAACTGCAGCCTGTATAATTTTTCTGTGCAGTGGAGAATGAAAAGTGTTGAACACATTGTATTGACTGACATGGTAATCATATCTACATAACTGTTTCAAAACAATGGCTGATGGATAATACAAGTTAAAGAAATCATATAGCCTATGCTAGTGTGTATTATGTGTGTTTTTATTACACCTAGGAGGATATCAAAATGAATGTTATAATTTGATATTATATATTTTTAATTTGGCTGTTTGTAAAAATTATATACTTTACAGAACCTCGAATATATAAATTATATATATATATAATATATTCACAAAATATATTTTAATTATATATAAGATATCAGTGAAAATTTAACACAAATATTTTATAAGTTAAACGTACAATTTCTTAAAGAATAAGCTAAGATTAAAAATGAGGAAGTCCTCCTAAATATAAAACATGTGCCATAAAATACTTATTTTTCAGGTTACACTTTTTTCGCGATGTCCCTGACTTCAGAGTTTTAGCATGTGGTGGAGATGGGACTGTGGGCTGGATTTTGGATTGCATAGGTAATGAAGACCTGTGTTTAATGTGGCTTGCATGAGACTAGTAACCTCATCTTCTGTTCTTGTTCTATCAATCTTTCTGTTTACCAGTTATCTGCAAGTATTTAAACACTGATGAATTCTGAATATTTTGTTTTTCTGTTCAAAGGTACCCCTTGTTTGAACTTATTAATAGTTTAAAACATATGATGAATTGGTATTTAGAATCTGGTACATTTTAAACAAATATTTACTTTAAAAAATTTTTAGTCTCTGAATTGAGTAATTTTTGTTTGATAGAGATCCTTTCAAAATAAGTATTAATTCAAACAAATTGACAGAACTTCTTTTTTCCTCTTAAAAAATGAAGATCAGAACATTCTGTCTTGTTAGAACTGAAAAACATTTCAAATTGAAATGTCATGGTGGGAGTGGCAGGCACTAGTCCCAGCCTGGGCTCCCCTCCCCAGTTGCCTATGTGCCGTTAGTCAAACAAAGTACATGTTCTCATCAACAATTTTCTTATTAATCGAATAGTGATAGCCTACTACTAGTTTAAGAAGGTAGCCATTGAAAATTCTATTATTAGCATTCTAACAAAAATTTAAAATACCTTTTATTAGATTATTTAATCATTTATAAATGATTCCTCTGAAAAAGCTAAAATTAAAGAATTATAAAAATTTCTGAACAAATACATAAGTGGTGAAACATCTGTAAGGATTTTAACATGAATACTGGTAGTTTTGGCTCATGTATGTCCCAAGCTTATTGGTATTGCACTGGTATCCATACACTATCTCATCAACTGATTCATACACATATAAATAGCCATAAAAAATCACACACATACACACACACACTCACACACACACACACACACACATACACTGATATTATAAGCTTAGGAAAGAAAATATATTTTGGGGATTCCTTCAAGATATGTGATGATTCAAATTAAACATATGGAATTTTGTTGACAGATCTCTACTGTTTGGAACCTAAAGAACTTTATGATATAAAGGTAAAGCTAAAGAAACAATAAGCAAAAACACCTGATTTTATCAGGTCAGCCAAGTAGAACGCTCTTTTCCGTTTGCTTTTAAATATTGAAATAATATAGATAGGAACACTTAAACTGTGTTACTAACAATCATTCACTTTAAGAATTCACCTGTTCTCAAATATGTTAAACTGTCTGTGGAGTTGATATTGCAAAAGAAATGTATATAGGAGCCTACTTATTTACCTGATGATATGTTTTCTATAGGTCATATACCTTTCTCCATCAGGATTTTAATAAGGATAAAACATAGGCAAACATACACACAGCAAAGACACACACACACACACACACACACACACACACACACACACACATACCATAGTCATTCATGAACATACATACAGGGCATGATTCTGAGTTAACTCAAGATATTTAAAAAATGTTCCTGATGTATGAATTATAAAAAAGCTGTTACTGCCTAAAGAATGGAACTGATCTAATACTTCAGTTAGTACAACATAAAAACACTACCATTTGTAATTTGGGTTTATAAAATCTAACTTGTAGTTGTTTAAATGTACTCGTGAAATTACTAAAGTTTGTTTACTTGTTAATATTGCTATGTTTGGGTTAAAATAATGTTTACATTGTCCCATTGCACAGAAAAGGCCAATGTAGTCAAGCACCCTCCAGTTGCTATCCTTCCTCTTGGGACTGGCAATGACCTAGCCAGATGCCTGCGGTGGGGTGGAGGTAAGCCTGCTGCTATAGAGTTCACCTGAAAAGCAAGAGAATGCCTCTAATACTGCACAGTGGTTATCATGTGGTTATAGTAATAATAGAGGTGTTTTATGCTTACTAAGTGTATTAAAAGTAATCAAAAGTTTGAAGGAATTGGTGGGTTAAGAAGTTTAGACTGGGTGATAGGCTTTAATTAAATATCAATTACAGATTTGGTCTTGGGGAGGAAAAGTTTTCAAAATGTCTCTGATTTTGTTTTTTCTTGCTTAGAAAATAAGATACACATTTAGAACTCTAAGGCAATATTCAGACTGTTAATTTGCTATTATCTTCTAGTATAGAACGTAGAGATTATTGCAGCCTAAAATGGATCGTGTTCAAGGGTTATGAGTAGACACAAGACAAAATACTATTTCCTACACTGAAATTATGACCAACGTCATAAAATTTTTAAAAACTAAAATTGGAAAAATAAACATTGATGAGTTACTTTCCCAAGAATTAATATACTAAGTAGTGTTACTTGGAATTTACATTATTATAACCATTGTTATCTATACTTGTGTATAAGAGTGAGAAAAGGAAAGACAAATAATAGAAATACTAGTTGTAAACAAAGTCGGGTGCAACTCTTGAGTATTTTTTGAAATTTCAGTTCCTTTTTTTTAATTGGACATTTTATTTATTTATATGTCAAGTGTTATTCCCAGTTTCCCTTCTGCAAACCCCCTGTCCCATTCACCATTACTTTGCTTCTATGACGGTGCTCCACCCATCCACACCTGCCTCACTGCACTAGATTCTTCTACACTGGGGAATCAAGCCGTCACAGGACCAAGGGCCTTCCCTCTCATTGATGCCATAGAAGGCCCTTCAGCTCTCCTTCAGTCCTTCCCCTAACTCCTCTATTGAGGTCCCTGTCCTCGGTATGATGGTTGGCTGCAAGCATCCGAATCTGTATTGGTCAGGATCTTGCAGAGCCTCTCAGGAGACAGCTGTATCAGGTTTCTGACAGAAAGCACTTCTTGGCATCAGCAACATTGTCTAGTTTTGGTGACTGTGTGTGGGATGGATCCCCAAGTAGGGCAGTCTCTGGATGGCCTTTCCTTCAGTCTCTGCTTCACTGTTTGTCCCTGTATTTCCTTTAGACAGGAACAATTCTGGGTTAAAATTTTAGACATGTGTTGGGTGTCCTTGACCTTCTATGGTGGTGGTGGGGCATTGTGGGGGAAGGGGAGGAGTGGGGGGCATGCCTAACCTCTGAATATAGTCTCCTCAGATTCTCCCTCCCCTTTGTGGGATATTTCAGCTAATGTCATCTACGTGGGGTCCTGGGAAGCTCTTGCTTTCCTGGCATCTTGTACTTTCTAGTTGCTACCCCCAGTTCTCTATCCCCCATTGCTACACTTAAGACTTTCTAATAACAAATGAATTGATCCCAGTAATGAAAACCCTCACTCACATGAGGAGAACATTAATGGTCACATTATCCTGTTGTAGACTTCATAAGCAGAGGGAACCAGATTGAGTGTCTAAGGGCTCAGAAGTGGTAAGGAGCTTGTCTTATGCAATTTACTGTAGGATAGTGGACCAAACAGAGTGCACATAAAGACAATGAAGTCAAGGAAGACTCAAAAATACGTTGCTGAAGCATTATAGCTGCCCAATGATTGCCAGATAACTTCAGATTGTACTAAAGAAACAATTGTTCAATTCTAAATAGTTTTGTATCTAAATACACTTTGAGATATTTGAAGCAGTCTCCAAAGACATTGTGAATCAGAAGCCCTTGGGGAGCTTGTTAAAAAAGAAAATAGTTAACCTTACCCTCAATATGCTGAATGGAAATCCCTTGGGAGGGACCTCAGGCAGACAATAGGTCATTTGGAAAAAAATAAAAAAATAAAAACCTTCCATGTAACTGTAATTAGAACAAAGTTGACAAGTTTTGTTGGATATATGTCTATCCATCTGTTGTATTTTTATATAAACAGAATTGAAAGCTAAATATAAAAAGACCACATATTCTATTAGGCATTTTCAAATTTATCTTATAGTAAAAGGATGTTATTATTAAGGATAAATTAGGATATTATCAAAGATAAAGATATACACATTACAAGATGCCTCTGTTCACCAGTTTGCATACATGTGTATTGGATAAAGAGAAGGAAGCTATTGATGTGACATATTGTGACTATGGTAAGAGAATATACTATCAAATCAAATAGGGGGAATGGATATTGACCATCCAGAGCTAATTCAGTAAAGTATGGATTTAGTACTTTAAGCAAGGGAAGCCTTAGTGATAAGAACAAACATACATACAAACAAACAAACAAACAAATATAATGCATTTGTAACTCATTCTATGAAAGAGCAGCTCTTCACACAGGATATGTAGGTTATAAAATTCAGGCATCTGATGCTTTATGCTGAAGGACAGTTTCCAAAATGTTCTCTGAGTTGTAACCATGTTGATATCTTAACAACCAGCTATCCAAAAAGCATGGGTGTACTAACAGTAGATAAATTATGAAATAGACTGAAATATGCCAAAAATGAACAGCTTATTTTCTTAATATTTCTCTTTGTCACTAGAAAAATACATGAAGAAAAGGCACAGATGGAAAGTAACATGACAACTCAGTTTGTGACTTCAGCAATAAAGTGGATGGAATGTGGCATTCTTTTATAAAAGGATGCTTCAAGAGAATAGAATTATAAATTAAACTTAATCACAATTTAATGAATTGATACAAAGATGTGAAAAGATATGTGATAGAAATGTTTTTGACAGTCGGGTTTTTAACATTAAACAACATTAAAATGAATTAGTTCACTTCAAAATAATTCATATAAAAAGCAAACACATATAAGTGTAACTCCCTTTAATTGGTTTGCTGTCTTCCTATAACTTTTTTTCATTAGGTTATGAAGGTGAAAATCTTATGAAGATCTTAAAAGACATTGAAAGCAGCACAGAAATCATGCTGGACAGGTGGAAGTTTGAAGTCACACCCAATGACAAAGATGAGAAAGGAGACCCTGTGCCTTACAGCATCATCAATAACTACTTTTCCATTGGCGTGGTAAGATTTGCCACTACATTTTTTTTCTTGTCTTAAATAGTCAACTAAATGTCCTAATCTATGAAATTTTACTGATTATAAGCAATTTATGTTAACATTTTGTTAGGAAATACTTTCTTTCAAAATTTGCATACTTATATTTCTGTCCAAGTGCCTGTGTATCTGTGTTCCTTTTGTGTGCCTGCTACCCATTGAGGGCAGAAGAAGGTATTGTATCCCTCAGGTGAACTATATTTACAGATGTTTGGGAACCAAGATGAGGTGCTACAAATCAAACCCAGGTCCTCTAGAAGAGCATTCAGTGCTCTTAAAGGCTGACCCATCGCTCTGACCCTAGAATTGCCTGTTCTGATGCATAATATGGCTTTAAAAATCCCTTCTAGGGAGACTATTAATAACTGATAAGTTTCTTGACTTAAACAAAGTAAATCCATTACTTCTTGCTTGATTGTTTCTATTACCAAATGGAGCTTAGAATGATTGAAGGCTTAAGTATACAATACTGAGTATAAGAAGTTTTCATGAAAATATATAAAATATATCTTATAAAATCAAAAGAAAAAAAAGCAGATCACATACTCCAACATCTCAGGACATATATTACCATTCCAAAAATCTCAGAGTAAGGAAATACTGGACCAAAGCAAGACCATAAAGAGGGTGGGCAAACTACAAACTCAGCATTTCTATGCATGATGTCTTTCCAGATTTCTAATTCCTTTCATCATTGTTGCTCCAACACAATTCTTTCTCTTTGGCTGATTCCACTTCCTCTTAGTAGCTTTTCTTGGCAGGTGTCTAATAGCTCTGGCATCTCTTATATCTTGGAGTATCCAAGGCACCTTGAACTTACAGTTTCTCGTTCCAGTTTCTAGATCCATTCATGATCTTTAGGTTCCTCCAAAGGGCTTGTGTCATTTCTCCAGCTCTGTACTCTGTAGGACTCTAGGTTTTGGTTGATTCCACTCCAGTGCTGTTGCCATTATTGGTGATTATCCCATAGCACTGGCATCTCCAATTCAGTGGAGTTTTCTACTGCAAATAGTCTTCACCAACAGATTCTCAAAGGATATATTCATAGTATTGAGCCTCAACTTATCTGCAGTACCCTTTCAGTCCTGGCCTGTAAACTGCAAAAGATGCTGCAATTTCATCAATAGCATTCCCTGGCCTCCCACAGTGCCAAGCCTCAGCAACTTTCCATGACCCTTTCATGGCTTGAAAACCAGTACTACCTGTGTGATTTTTACACATTAAAAAGTCCAGCTGCAGCACAAGGTACAGCGTTGGCTATCTCTGAAACACAGCTTCCTTGTGCTCTAAGAAAACACTTCCTAGAAGATTTCGCTTCAGTAATGCTGGTCTCTTCTTAATCTCTGCTAATTTCTTAGTTCTAACTAACCGGCATGAATTGACCCAGTAGTCTCTTCTATTCTTAACTCTAAAGCCAGAGCCACATAAACTATAACTGTACTATGGAGTTCTGCAGCTTACTGGTGCTGAAACCTGGTTCTATTATATTCTTATTCTATTACACCTTTCATTGCCTGGTCTTGACTGTCCTGGAACTAGCTCTGTAGATATACCTTGAACTCAAAGATCTGCATGACTGTGTATCCTGAATGCTGGGATTAAAGGGATGTGCACCAGCCTGGGACTTGCACTTTTCTTCATCTAGAACTTGCTCTGACCCAGGCTGGCTTTGAACTCAGAAATCTGCTTGCCTTTGTCTCCTGGTTTAATGGTGTCTACTACCTTACCTTGGCCAAAGCTTTTCATGGCCACTACCCCTAAGACCTTGATCAACAGCCTGTGTCTTCTAGTCTAAAGAACTAGATCACAAATGTGCCCTCCATTTCTGGATTGTAGTTCATTCCAGATTAAAAGTCCACGTGGAAACAATAACCAGGTAATATAACACCTAACATGACATATCTAGTACTTGTTTAACTGCACACATAACATGAAGCTTATCTGTGTGGGATCTTGCCTGAAGATTGCAACTCCCTTAATCTCGTTGAATACAGGATTCAGTTCCATTTCACTTTTTACTTGATAAGGTAACCCCTTATTACTTGATTCATACATTTTGTAATTTTCCTCTCAAGGCTTGCTATACATAATCAAAATGTTCTTTATGAGAGTAAACCAGAGGACACTCTGTGCTGGTCTTTTCTGAGACTTCCTTTCTCTATCTATTTTTAAAATTATTTTATTTATTTATATTCTAAATGTTGCCCAACTTCCTGGTCCCCCTCCAAGAGTCCTCCATCCCATTCTCCATCACTTTTGCCTCTGAGGGGGTGCTCTCCCCACCTTTCTCCCCCACCCCACCTCACTCTCTCAAATCCCCTTTGATTTTATAAGGGATTACAGTTAAATGATTGGATGTATCTGAGAAGGAACTTTGGACTTTGAACATTGTAAAGACTGTTACAGACTATGGGACTTTTGAAGTTGTACTATGCTATGGCTATGTATGACCCAACTAGAACCAGGGAGTAGAATATGGTGGTTTGAATATGTTTGGCTCAGTAAGTGACACTACTAGGAAGTGTGGCCTTGTTGCAGCAGGTGCTGGAGGAAGTATTTCATTCTTGGGGCTTTCCTCTCCTTATACTAGCTGCTTGGACCATGTTCTGCTCCTAGCTTCCTTTGGATGAAGATGTAGAACACCATGTCTGCCTGCACACTCCATGTATCTAGTCATGATGATAATGGACTGAAACTCTGAAACTGTAAGCCAGCCCCAATTAAATGTTGTCCTTTATAAGAAACAAAATGTAATAATTCATATATAATTTAACGCAGTCCTTTGACAATCACTAAATCACTGAGTGATGTAAAGAGATTTTCCCTGAGTATATACAATTTTATCAACTACCTAAGAACTATCAACTACCTATGGATTCTTTTCCAAGCACAAAGCTATAACAGTTCTTCTCCTGCCTCTAATACGTATGTTTCACCAACATTTCAAAAAAAGACATCATGAGTTACATCATCTGCTGCATGGGAATTCATCATTTGCCTGATTTTGAAGCTAAATACAACTAGTTGTGTTAATGCGCTTTTCATTTCTATTGCTAGGTAGTCTGGTATAAGCAAACATAGTATATTATTGGTCCCTCAAATCAACCAGTGTACATTTTGAATGCTTCTAGTCTTAAGATTATGAATAATGGCAGTTATTAGATATATATGAGACTTAGAAAACATTGGGATATATCATTGTACACAGTGTAGTGTTATGTTTCAGAAATATATTTACATCATTATTGTATGTACTTTGACTACACACCCCACACCCGACTTTCTCTTCCTGCTCATTTTCTTCCTTCCCACAGATGTCTTCACTTTTATTTCATTTACATATGAAATTTTATATACCTATGAAAATTCTAGGAATCACACTTTACAGATGCAAGAGTAGGTGAGTAAAACTTTTCTTCTAGAGTTCAGCTGATGCACTCCTAAGCTTATATAACAGGCAACTGTGAAGAGCATATGATTTAAAAAAAACAACTCATGTATAGTTATATGTCTTATTTGTCTTTGACAAAACTGTCTGGAGAAAAGCTACTTAAGGGAGAAAGGGTTTATTTTTGCATTTCAATGTACAATTCAATATAGCAAGTCACTGCAGCAGGAATTGACATTCCTTGTCATATTACATCCATAGTTTTAAAACAGAAAGCCATGAATTCTTCTGTTCTGCTTGCTTTTGCCTTTCTACTCAGTCAGAGACCTCAGCACATGAAATAATGATGCTCACATCATGGATAGATCTTATCACCTCAATTAATCCAAACTTCATACTCCTTTCCAGACATTCCCAGAAGAAAACCTAATAAAGGAAACCCACATGTGCATGTTGGAAGTCTCTTTCTACAAGAGTTTTTAGATTTCCTCAAGTTTATAAAAAAGACTTAACCATCAAATCTTCATCCATTGTCATTTCAACATGTGAAGTCATCTCTTTGAACTGTACACTTCCCCTACCCTTGCCTTCTCATGCTTTCTATCATCACCTAATATAGGATGCATTCAGCCCAACTTCAAGCCACTTTTCTCTATCAGTTCCAACAACGTTTAAAGTCCTTTTCAGAGACTCACTGCAGTGTATTAACTGCAATCTAGATTTAAAAATAATCACATAGTTTACATAAACAATGGAACAGCATACATGGTCCCATTAGAAAAAGTGATAGTGGCTTCATAGTAAGGAAAGTTCAGATCAGAGGAAGAATGATAACCAGCTGTGAAAACATCAAATACTGCACTCAGTGTCTGGTACCCATCTCGTCATATCATTACATATGCTCTAAAGTGCACGGCTGTCCAGCCACTTCAGCTCTGCTTCCTGAGGCACTTGTAGCATATCTCTTCAGTTGGTTCCTTTCCATAACTGCAACTTTTCTCAGTATAACTCCCATAATCCTAGCATCTCTAATATTTTAAGGTCTCTATTAAACTTAAGTTTAATCTTCACAGCTTCAAAGAGTAGTCCCCTGTGGCCTCCTTCCAAAGAACCCAATCATGTCTGTTTCATCTCCTTGAGACAGTAGAATAAGACCGTCAATCCTGTATTATTCATTCATATACTACTAGCTCTATGTGGACATGGCTGACAAGTTCTTCTGCAAGATTAAATGGAGCCTGCCCCAACCTGGCCTTTGACTGGAGCTATAGGATTTTGCATTTCTTGGTGGCTCAGGCTGCAAAAATCATCTTTCTAGGCATTCATTTTTCAGGAGGGATCCTCTTTTTGATGTTTTTAATTCAATCTATCTCCTATTACATAAACTCTACTTTTTCCAGCTTGGAACTTTAATAGGTAGGTTTTCCCCTTTGGTACCTTTCCTGTTGGCCCAGTGCAGATAATGAGGTTGGTCATTCATAATTACAGATGCTTTGCTTTCTGTACTCTTCTTTGCTACAATTATTATTTACAAAATTTTCATCAAGAAATCTCACATTTCACTAAGCATTTTGCTCTTTTTCCTGCTATTTCTCTTGTCTACTCACAGATTTGAATTAGAGGGCAGAGTAACAACCATGCCACAGCCTGGTTTTAAGGCTTCTGGATATTTCTTTCACTAAAGAAGTAGATCTGTTAATTCTGTGTTCATCTCCATTTCTTGGGACATTGATCAAATGAGGCCAGATTCTTGACCAGAGTAAAATATGAATGGCCCAAGGTCAGGTCTCTACTCTTAAACCACTTAAGCAGTGGTTTCACTGTGTGTTTTTGCCAGCACTTTCATCTTTCAAGTTACTGGCCATATGGTCCATGGATTACTGGTTGCAGCATATTAGGGCTTTTGTAGCAAGCAGCTGAAATGTCTCACATTCCTTCCACAAACCAGTTCCACAGGGCTAAGAAATTCACGCTAACATTGATCGCAATAGTAACTTTGGTACCAGATCACTGCATAATTATTGGTTTTCTTGTGACAATGTGTGGCAAGAAGTCCAACTTTAGAATAAAGTTTATCTTGACTCACAGTTTGGAGGCATAGGCACTAATGGCAGAAAAGTCCTGGAGGAAAGAGTAACTCTGAATAATATAAGAATGGGAGTTTAGCACTTACTGCTGAGATTGCATCGGTAGGCAGGAAACACAGTCATATAAACACTTGTCTAAGCTCACATTCTGCATTTTATTCAGTATGGTTCTCAGCACATGATAAGGCACTGGCACCACTCCAGTGGTCCGATAGTCCCAACTATGCATCTTATCAGATGATTTGAATATTTACTTCTGTGTCTAGTTTTCCATAAATGTATAACACTTTCTTATTCTCTCTGTATTTTTCTCAAAATGTAAAAATTGTGTATAACATATCTTGATAATTTTGTATTGTCTTTCTTCCACATAATCAAAGTTGTTATGTCTCTTTATTGGCTTGTTTATTAGCTCGCTTGTGAAAATTTCATTCCTTGTAATATGAAAATCTTATTTTAGATTTTTTTTGTATATAGCTGTTGCCAACATTGCTGAGGTTATGCTTAGAGACTTCTCTTTCTCTTTGCTATTAGATGAGTCCATATGTCTTTGTGTGTGTTTGTTTGTGTGAGTATGTGTGAAATTAAAATTTAGACAATTATGTCAGCTTTAGATTTATATTCTAAATCCCTTTGTCTCTTCTGTTCATGTACAAATTCATATTTAAATAGTGATAATAGCTAGGGACCTTATTAATTTATAAGTGACGAGAGGTCTGGTAGAGCCCTCAAACAACTAGGGATATGTAATATTTTATTATATTCCAATGTATGTGTCTCATTCCTGAAGTTGCCTGTTGAATTTCTAGCTAGATTGTGATGGCTTATTCCTCATCAGCTTCATAAAATCAGGTTAACTGTGATACTCACATTCCCCATTTCATTGTCTTACAAATCATTGCCACTTCACATAAATCTTAGGCCACAGATATGTTCTGGCTTCCATTTATTTCACATGAAGAAAATTTTCTTAGCATATACAGATCAGTTTATAGCTTGCCACATCTTGGTGGTAGTACAACAGTCATAAGACTGAGTGTGTGAAAGCAGATTCAGTACTAGTGTTTTTCATTGTTATATAGTTTTTCCTGAATAAACGTGCCACTAGTGGTTATATGTATGTCTTCCCATCGAATTTCGAAACTCTTTCAATGCACTAAAATTCCTTCTGCCTCTGGACACATACAAGACAGGTCAGAAAGTCTCTCAACTCATTCTTAATAACAAATGGTTTAGAGCTAATTATATTTGTATTATTGAGATTAAAATTTCTGATATGAGCAAACTGAACATTGCAATGAAAAGTTTAATGTAAGGTTAAGTAAAAATAGTTTTATTAAAGGAAAATATTTAAAAATTTAGGCAGAAAAATTTGTTTGCAAAAAGAAAATCATCAAAAAACTAAATGACCAACTAAAATAAAGTAAAATATAGCATAAGGCAGAGAATAACAGTGAGAAAAAATGATATTGTCTAAATCAAAATATGAGTCATTGAAACAATTATTTAAATTTATTATGAAAATAATTTCCTCAAATATTATTAGAATTGCAAATGATCAATTTAGAGTGAAAAAGAAAAAACAAATTACAAATTAATTAAAAATATTTAAAATATGTCCTAATTCTTTTGACTTGAATTCTTTTGATGCAGCATCACATGAGGGTGTAGTGTGTGACAATAGGGCTCTGTTTTTGAAAGATTTACATCTCCATAGGTGTACAGTACCAGTAACACAGTATCAGTGTGTAGTCAAAGTAACAAACTTAATGGACCATTTAAGTTTCATGTGTTCTTCACAAAGTATCATGCAGGCAGCAAGAAGCTTGGATCTTCCTTTCCTGTCAGTATATCTATGTAATTACAAAACACAACAAAACTAACTTAAGCTATTCTTGAATGTACAAGTCATGAGGGTGGATTTGGAGATTTGGTCAGTTATACAGATCTTGCTAAGTAATGTGTTTGCTCATGGGTTATTATTATGTAGAAAAAGAAAGAAAGAAAGAAAGAAAGAAAGAAAGAAAGAAAGAAAGAAAGAAAGAAAGAAAGAAAGAAAGAAAGAAAGAAAGAAAGAAAGAAAGAAAGAAAGAAAGGGAGAGAGAGAAAGGGAGAGAGAGAAAGGGAAAGAGAGAGAGAATGAAAGAAATGGATTGTAGTAAAGTTATGGCATGAGAGGAATATCTCAAATTGTTAGCACAGATTCTGGAATGTGGAAGGTTGGCATGTTTGCAGGTATCTCTGTGGGATGCACTCTCACATAAATACAGTATGAACAGATAACTTCTTTGGGCTACCATTATCACTTTTGGTATTTCAGTTATTACCCTGACATACCAATGTCAAGTATTCCACTATCTCTAAAGAATCCTTTCTCATTTTTGAAGAAAAACTGAGTTAGAGGTACACGGTAATCCTCACACTCATTATGATTGTGATATAATATATACATTTAATAAGAAGAACATGGTATCCCAATCCCAAAAGATCAGTAGTGTGGTAACAAGTAAAAATAAATTTCCCTTATTAGCTTGGTCAAAACACTAATCTATGGGAGTTAGCACTGCTTCATCTTGTCAATCAGTTACCTGGGTTCCTTCTTCTAGATTAGAGATTCTCATTCTGTGGGGGGTAACCCCTTGTGGGAGTCAAAGGCATATCTGATAGTTGCCTTACTATTCATAACAGTAGCAAAAGTAGAGTTATAAATTAACAAAGACAATTTTATGGTTGAAAGTCACTGCAACATGAAGAACTGTATTAAACAGTTGCAGCATTAGGATGGTTGAGAACAACAGCTTTGCAACTTTTTCTATTATTAAACACCTGGACAGAAAATAAATGTGGAATGTTGCAATACCTTGATTTTGAATAGCTTGATAGTATTATTTTCAAGTATTATTTTCATTGGTGACATAGATCTCAAAAATTTTTCTCGGTACTTGAAAAAGAGAAGAGAATAAATAGTCATCCTGTCCTGGAAAAAAAGAGAGAAACCGTAAGCTCAGATACTGTCAATTTCACTTTTTATAATATTTTTCCAATTTATCAAATTCTGTAGAAGATCTAAAAAATGCTGCCACAGTGGTCCAACAATGAAAATATGTTTGTGTAGTTTTTGCAATGTACTAGACATTTTCGATAAAAAATGAATACCGCATCTCTATTGTAAAGACTTGGAGGGTGGTAGCATAACAAGGCATTGCTAGAAGATGATGAACAGCTCCACATTAAAATCCTGGGGTTAGAAGAAGTAAAACACTAAACTGTTCACTACCAGTTGACATTCTGATTTTCCACTTGTCCAACCATACATTAAGTAAAGCTTTCCAGAAAGAAATTTTCTAGAAGGAGTGCATATATGACATTAATCTTATAACTGATTCTATCCATTTGTTTAATAAATAAAATGTGTTTAAAAAACAAAAATGAGCAAATTCTTTGTCAATCTCTCTGATGAACGTGGATGCAATAAAACACTTGGAAACTGAACTGTAGAGCACATCAAAAAAATTACCCACAATGATAAAATTGGTTCCATCACAGGTTAAAAGAACAGCATGTAGGATAATATAGCATATATACATATATGCACATACATGTGCATACATGTGTAGGATAATATAACATATGCATACATATACACACATACACATACAACAAATGATGTTGTTGTTTTCAGGTTTATATTAGGCAACCATACTGTCATATATATGTCATTTCTCGAAGACACAATCTCACTTCCAACCTCCAGATCATTTGACTCTTACAATATCTTGAAGTCCTTTTTAAGATGTTCTTTCAGACTTATGTATTGTGTAATTGTGTGTGAGTGCAAGTGTGCTAGTGTATAAAAATGTACAAACACTGGTTTAATTATAAAGAGTTGCAAAACATACAAGAAAGTTAAGATATATTTAATAATGAAAGAACTTGAAAATACAAATTTAATTACATACAAACCCAGTTTTATTCCCCTCAAAATAAATGGAATACACAAACAACTGGCCTAGATATTCCTTATAAAAGAGGGAGAGGGCCTAATAAATAAATCAACTCTATATACTATTTAATTGCTTTGAAATGTAGCACTTGCATTTAAGCAGTCATACTGAGAAACGGAACATTTTCCAGGAATCTGAAAAATCTGAAACTTTATGAAGAGGAAAGGAACTCTTCCTGTGCTTATCTTCAGGAAGGAAGCAGAAAACAGATTTGCTCAAATTCTGAGTTACTGTTTCCAGGCCTCACAGATTTTCTCACAATGAATACCTGGTTACTCCAATACTTCTCAGGTCTAAGAAATTCCTGGTTGATCCCAGTATCTGCTTATCTGATACCATGTTTTTAAGAACCATTGATCTCAACTTTAGCCTCCCATTTCTCTATGGCTTAATATGAAAAAGATCAAAGACCCAGGATTATCCAGAAACTACTCATAATTTAAAGTAGCATCTTCTCATTAGTTTAGACAAACACAAACACACACACACACACACTCACACACTTCAGCTATATAAAAAGATCAGTGGTTCATTGGTGGTAGGATATTTCATTTTATTTTTTTTGTTCTGTGTATGTGTGAATGTGTGTGTGTGTGTGTGTGTGTGTGTGTGTGTGTGTGTGTGTGTGTAGTTACTAGAATGGAGGATAATTATCTTATTCATATTTTGCGCATAAATTCTCAAATTTTTAAGATATCTAAGAAAGAAAGTTGTCCTGGTCTGGGCTAGTTTACCTTGGAAGCAAACTCCCCAGCCAGCCCCACAACACCCAGAAGAACCTCTGCTCCCAGGCACTCTAACATGTTCAGCATCATAGGAGCAGAAGTGAGTAGGATTTAACATTTGTCCCATCACCACAGGGATTAACTATGATCAACCAGCAGGACACAAGGACACAGGAACTCTGCCCAACCAGTGGCACCAGTTCCTTCTGGTCTGAGCTGGTTTACCTTGGAAGTGAACTCCCAGCAAGACCAGCAACACCTAGAGGAACCTCCATTTACAGTATCACAGGACGACAGGATGACCAGAGCTTGGTCACACTAAGATTCCAGGGCCCCAGAGGCAACTTGACTCCCAGGAGCTCCAATACACCTAAGATCTCAGGATCACAGGATCCCGGAATCACAGGACCACAGAGATGGCTGAACTCTGAGGAGTTCTGACACAAACAGGATCACAGGAAGAACAGGCTACAGCAAGGGTAGGTAGCATTAAAGATAACCAGATGGTGGGAGGCAGAAAAAAAAAAAGAACATTAGCTACAGAAACCAAGGGAACATCGCATCATCAGAACCTAATACTCCCACCATAGCAAGTCCTGGATACTCCATCTCACCAGAAAAGCAAGATTCAGATCTAAAATCACTTCTCATGATGATGATAGAAGACTTTAAGAAAGACATAAATAACTCCCTTAAAGAAATACAGGGAAACACAGGTAAATAGGTAGAACCCTTAAAGAGGAAACACAAAAATTCCTTAAAGAATTATAAGTAAAACACAATTAAATAGGCAAAGGAAATGAACAAAACCATCCAAGATTTAAAAATGGAAATAGAAATGATAAAAAAAATCACAAAGAGAGTTAGAAAATCTAGAAAAAAGATCAGGAGCCATAGATACAAGCATCACCAGAATATAAGAGATAGAAGAGAGAATCTTGGGGGCAGAAGAAACCATAGAAAACATTGACACAACAGTCAAAGAAAACGCAAAATGCAAAAAGCTCCTAGCCAAAAACATCCAGGAAATCCAGGACACAGTGAGAATACCAAACCTAAGGACAATAGGTATAGACTATAGTGAAGATTCCCAACTTAAAAGGCCAGTAAATATCTTCAACAAAATTATAGGAAAAAAATTCCATAACCTAAAGAAAGAGATGTCTGTGAACATACAAGAAGCCTACAGAACTCCAAATAGACTGGATCAGATCAGAAATTCCACCAGTCACATAATAATCAAAACAATAAATGCACTAAACAAAAGAAGAATATTAAAAGCAGTAAGGGAAAAATAGTTGAATAACATATAAAGACAGACCTATCAGAATTACACCAGACTTCTCATCAGAAACTATGAAAGCTAAAAGATCCTTGACAGATGTCATACAGACCCTAAGAGAACATAAATGCCAGCTCAGGCTACTATACCCACCAAAACTCTCAATTACCATAGACAGGGAAAATAAGATATTCCATGACAAAACCAAATTTACACAATATTGTTCTACAGTCCCAGCTTTACAAAGGATAATAGTTGGAAAATACCAACACAAGGAGGGAAACTACACCCTAGAAAAAGCAAGAAGGTAATCTTTCAACACACCCAAAAGCCACACAAACATAATTACACCTCTAACAACAAAAAAGCAGGAAGAAACAATCACTTTTCTTTAATATCTCTTAACATCAATGGACTCAATTCCCCCAATAAAAAGACATAGACTAACAAACTGGATACATAAATAGTACTCAACATTTTGCTGCATACAGAAAATGCACCTCAGTGACAAAAACAGAAACTACTTCAGAGTAAATGGTTGGAAAACAGTTTTTCAAGCAAACGGTCCCAAAAAAAACAAGCAAATTTCAACTAAAATCTACTTTCAAGAAAAAGTTGCAAAAACATACAAAGAAAGACACTTCATACTGGTAAAAGGAAAATCTACCAAGAAGATTCTCAATTCTGAACATCTAGGCTCTAAATGTAAGGGCACCCCCATTCATAAAAGAAACTTTGCTAAAACTCAAATCACACATTGCAACGCATACACTAGTAGTGAGAGACTTCAACACCCAACTCTCAGCAATGGACAGATCATGGAAACAGAAGCTAAACAGAAACACCATGAAACTAACACAAGTAATGAACCAAATTGATCTAACAGATATTTATAGAACATTTCATCCTAAAGCAAAATAATATACCTTCTTCTCAGCACCCCATGGTACCTTCTCCAAATTTGACCATATAATTGCTCATAAAACAGTCCTCAAAAGACACATGAAGACTGAAATAATCCCATGCACCCTATTAGATCATTAAGATCTAAGGTTGGTCTTAAATTCCAACAAAAACAACAGAAAACACACATACACATGGAAGCTGAACAACACTCTACTGAATGACAACTTGGTCAAGGGAGAAATAAAGAAATTAGAGACTTTTAGAATTTAATGAAAATGATGACACATCACACCGAAACTTATGGGACACAATGAAAGAAGTGGTAAGAGGACAATTTATAGTTCTATCTGCCTCCAAAAAGAAACTAGAGAGAGCTTACACTAGCAGCTTGACAACACACCTGAAAGCTCTAGAAGAAAAATAATCAAATACACCCAAGAGGAGTAGATGGGAGTAAATAATCAAACTCAGGGCTGAAATCAACAAAATAGAAACAAAAAAACCCTATACAAAGTATCAGCAAAACCAGGAGCTGGCTCTTTGAGAAAATCAACAAGATCGATAAACACTTAGCCAGACTCAAATTCATCTGGAATAACAAGAAACCCAGGATAGCTAAAACTATTCTCAACAACAAAAGAAATTCTGGGGGAATCAGTATCCCTGACTTCAAGCAATACTACAGAGCAATAGTGTTAAAAACTGCATGGTATTGGCACAGTGACAGACAAGTGGACCAATGGAATAGAATTGAAGATCCAGAAATGAATCCACACACCTATGGTCACTTGATCTTCGACAAAGGAGCCAAAAACATCCAGTGGAAAAAAGATAGACTTTTCAACAAATGGTGCTGGATCAATTGGAGGTCAGCATGCAGAAGAATGTGAATTGATCCATTCTTATCTCCAAGTACTAAACTTCACTCCAAGTGGATCAAGGACCTCCACATAAAACCAGACACACTGAAACTAATAGAAAAGAAACTGGGGAAGACCCTTGAGGACATGGGCACAGGGGAAAAGTTCGTGAACAGATCACCAATAGCTTATGCTTTAAGATCAAGAATTGACAAATGGGACCTCATAAAATTACAAAGTTTCTGTAAGGCAAAGGACACTGTTAAAAGGATAAAACGGCAACCACAAATTGGGAAAGGATATTCACCAACCCCACATCTGATAGAGGGCTAATATCCAATATATACAAAGAACTCAATAAGTTAGACCCCAAGGAACCAAATAACCCTATTAAGAAGTGGGGTACAAGAAGAAAGGAAGAGTGGCCCCTTGTTCTGGAAAGACTCAGTGAAGCAGTATTCAGCAAAACCAGAACGGGGAAGTGGGAAGGGGTGGGTGGGAGGACAGGGGGAGAGAAGGGGGCTTATGGGACTTTCGGGGAGTGGGGGGGGGCTAGGAAAGAGGAAATCATTTGAAATGTAAATAAAAAATATATCGAATAAAAAAAAAAGAAAAAAATGGGGTACAGATCTTAACAAAGAATTTTCACCTGAAGAAATTCGGATGGCCGAGAGGCACCTTAAGAAGTGCTCAACATCATTAGTCATTAGGGAAATGCAGATCAAAACAACCCTGAGATTTCACCTTACACCAGTCAGAATGGCTAAGGTCAAAAACTCAGGAGACAGCAGGTGTTGGCGAGGATGTGGAGAAAGAGGAACATTCCTCCCCTGCTGGTGGGGCTGTAAGATGGTACAACCACTGTGGAAATCAGTCTGGAGGTTCCTCAGAAAATTGACATGAGACTTCCAGAGGACCCTGCTATACCTCTCCTGGGCATATACCCAAAGGATTCCCCGGCATGCAATAAAGACACATGCTCCATTATGTTCATAGCAGCCTTATTTATAATAGCCAGAAGCTGGAAAGAACCCAGATGCCCCTCAAAGGAGGAATGGGTACAGAAAATGTGGTATATTTACACAATGGAATACTACTCAGCAATTAGAAACAATGAATTCACAAAATTTTTAGGCAAAGGGTTTGATCTGGAAAATATCATCCTAAGTGAGGTAACCCTAAGTGAGGTAATCACAAAAGAATACACATGGAATGCAATCTCTGATAAGTGGATATTAATTAGCCCAGAAGCCCTGAATACCCAAGGCACAAATTGCATAACAAATGACTCCCATGTAGAAGTATGGAGAGGGTCCTGATTCTGGAAAGGATTGATCTAGCATGGGAAGGGAATAGAAGGACAGAGAAAAAGGAAAGAGGTGATTGGAGAATGGATGGAGAGAAGGTTTATGGGACATATGGGGATGGGGGATCTGGGAAAGGGGAAATCATTTGGAATGTAAACAAAGAATATAGGAAAAAAAAGAATATATCCAGTAGTACAAGGAGACAAGAATGGATCAATTTGCATTATTCTGCATGCTAACCTCCAGTTGAACCAGCACCATTTTTTGAAAAGGCTGTCTTTTTTCCACTGGATGATTTTAGCTCCTTTGTCAAAGATAAAGTGACCATAGGTGTGTGGATTCATTTCTGAGTCTTCAATTCTATTCCATTGATCTACCTGCCTGTCACTGTACCAATACCATGCAGTTTTTAACACTATTGCTCTGTAGTACTGCTTGAGGTCTGGAATACTAATTCCCCCAGAAGTTCTTTTACTGTTGAGAATAGTTTTAGCTATCCTGGGTTTTTATTGTTCCTGATGAATTTGAGAATTTTTCTTTCTAATTCTATAAAGAACTGAGTTGGAATTTTGATCGGGATTGCATTGAATCTGTATACTGGTTTTAGAAAGATGGACATTTTTACTATATTAATCCTGCCAATCCATGAGCATGAAAGAATTTTCCATTTTCTGGTGTCTTCTTCAATTTCCTTCCTCAGAGACAAAATTCTTCAAAGATGAAGTTCTTCTTTAAAGATGAAGTTCTTGTCGTACACATCTTTCACTTGTTTGGTTAGAGTCACACTAAGATACTTTATATTGTTTGTGGTTACTGTGAAAGGTGTCATTTCTCTAATTTCTCTAATCTCAGCCTGCTTATCCTTTGAGTATCGGAAGGCTACTAATTTGCTTGAGTTGATTTTATAACAAGCCACTTTGCTGAGGTTGTTTATCAGCTGCAGGAATTCTTTGGTGGAGTTTTTTGGGTTACTTAAGTATACTATCATATCATCTGCGAATAGTGATAGTTTGACTTCTTCCTTTCCAGTTTGTATCCCTTTGACCTCTTTATGTTGTCTAATTGCTCTAGCTAGAACTTCAAGTACTATATTGAAAAGATATGGAGAGAGGGAGCAGCCTTGTCTAGTCCCTGATTTTAATGGAATTGCTTCAAGTTTCTCTCCATTTAGTTTGATGTTGGCTACCAGTTAGCTGTATATTGCTTTTACTATGTTTAGGTATGGGCCTTGAATTCCTGTTCTTTCCAAGACTTTTATCATGAAAGGATGCTGAATTTTGTCAAAAGCTTTTCCAGCATCTAATGAAATGACCATGTGGTTTTTTTCTTTGAATTTGTTTATGTAGTGGATTGCATTGCTGGATTTCCGTATATTGAACCATCCCTGCATCCCTGGGATGAAGCCTACTTGATCATGGTAAATGATCATTTTGATGTGTTCTTGGATTTGGTTGGCAAGAATTTTATTGAATATGTTTGCATCGGTATTCATTAGGGAAATTGGTCTGAAGTTCTCTTTCTTTGTTGAATCTTGGTGTGGTTTTGGTATTAGGGTAATTGTGGCTTCATAGAATGAGTTTGGTAGTATTCCTTCTGTTTCTATTTTGTGGAATAGTTTCAAGAGTATTGTTGTTAGGTCCTATTTGAAAGTCTGATAGAATTCTGCACTAAAACCGTCTGGTCCCATGCTTTTTTTTTTTTTGGTTGGAAGACTTTCAATGATCTCTTCTATTTCTTTAGTGGTTATGGGACTGTTTAGATTATCTATTTGATCCTGATTTTGGATCAAGGACCTCCACATAAAAACAACACACTGAAACTAATAGAAAAGAAACTGGGGAAGACCCATGAGGATATGGGCACTGGGGAAAAGTTCCTGAACAGAACACCAATAGCTGAGCTGGGCGGTGGTGGCACTCACCTTTAATCCCAGCACTTGGGAGGCAAAGGCAGGTGGATTTCTGAGTTCCATGTCAGGCTGTTCTACAGAGTGAGTTCTAGGATAGTCAGGGATACAGAGAGAAACCTTGTCTCAAAAAAACCAACCAACCAACCAAACAAACAAACAAAGAAAAACACCAATAGTTTATGCTCTATAATCAAGAATTGACAAATGGTGGGGCATGCCTGTAATACCAGCACTTGGGAGGCAGAGGCAGGCAGATTTCTGACTTCGAGGACAACCTGGTCTACAAAGTGAATTCCAGGACAGCCAAGGCTACACACAGAAACCCTGTCTCTAAAAGACAAAAACAAAAAACAAAAACAAACAAACAAAAAGAATTGACAAATGGGACTTCATAAAATTACAAAGTTTCTGTAAGGCAAAAACCCCTATCAAAAGGACAAAACAATAACCAACAAATTGGGAAAAGATCTTCACCAACCCTACATCTGACAGAGGGATAATATCCAATATATACAAAGAATTCAAGAAGGTAGACTCCAGAGAGCCAAATGACCCTATTAAAAAATGGAGGGTACAAAGCTAAACAATGAATTTTCACCTGAAGAATTTCAAATGGCTGAGAGCACCTTAATAAATGTTCAACATCATTAATCATTAGGGAAATGCAAATCAAAACAACCCTGAGATTTCACCTCATACCAGTCAGAATGGCTAAGATTAAAAACTCAGGAGACAGCAGGTGTTGGCAAGGATGTGGAGAAAGAGGAACATTCCTCCATTGCTCGTGGGACTGCAAGATGGTACAAACACTCTGGAAATCAGTCTGATGGTTCCTCAGAAAACTGGGCATGAGATTTCCGGTGGATGCTGTTATACCACTCCTGGGCATATACCCAAAGGATTCCCCGGCATTTAATAAGGACACATGCTGCACTATGTTCATAGAAGCCTTACTTATAATAGTCAGAAGCTGGAAAGAACCCAGATGTCCCTTAACAGAGGAATGGATACAAAAATGTGGTAAATTTACACAATGGAATACTACTTAGCAATTAAAAACAATGAATTCATGAAATGTTTAGGCAAATGGTTGGAACTGAAAAATATCATCCTAAGTGAGGTAACCCAATCACAAAAGAATACACATAGTATGTAGTCACTGATAAGTGTGCATCAATTAGCCCAGAAGCTCTGAATACTCAAGACACAATTAACATATTGAATGATTCCCAAGAAGAAGGAAGGAGAGGTCCCTGGTCCTGGAAAGGCTTGATCCAGCATTGTAGGGGATTACCAGGACAGAAAAGGAGGGGGGGTGGTGATTGGAGAATGGGTGGCAAAAAGAGGGCTTATGGGACATATGGGGAGGGGGAAACTGGGAAAGGAGAAAGCACTTGGAATGTAAACAAAGAATATAGAAAATAAAATTTTAAAAAGAATATATCCAGTAAAAAGAAAGAAAGAAAGAAAGAAAGAAAGAAAGAAAGAAAGAAAGAAAGAAAGAAAGAAAAAGAAAGAAAGAATGTTAATATGGCAAGTTCCAAAGTTTATTTTTGATAGATAACAAAATTTACCATCCAAAATAAATATACATCCAAAGGAAACTCTCCTATGGATGTAAATACCAAAGTTACAAATAAATAAATCAGCAAAGGGAGTACCCAGGCCCTTTCAGCACCCCAGGGAAAAGCAATGAAGCCACAGCATGACTGCTGATAGTTTGTTTTATTATCATGAAAATAAATCAGAAATGTCATAGTCATTTAATTTAAAGAGTAGTGAGGGTTGTTAACTTTTATTACTAAAACTTGGTGGTGGTGCTGAGATATGGCTCAGCAGTTATGTGCACTGACAGCTCTTCCAAAGTTCCTCAGTTCAATTCCTAGAAACCACATGGTGCCTCACAACCATCTGTAATGAGATACAATGCCCTTTCTGGTATATCTGAAGATAGGGATAGTGTACTCATATAAAAAAATTAATTAATATTTAAAAACAATTATTGGCATAAATGCATGTGACACATATTACATCATTAACAAATCCATTGTTAGCACTGTCTTCATTAGAGGATTATAGCAGCATTCCAAATATAATTTCAAAAGGCTGAAATTGTTCTTCAACATTATATTAGTCAACTGTGTTTGAAAGTGAATTAAGTGATGAGCAATATAAATAGTGTGTGTGTGTGTGTGTGTGTGTGTGTGTGTAAGAAAAAGATATGTTTGTTGTTATTTTAAGATGATATGCAGTTATAATAAATGTATACTATTGATTAAAAGTGAACCCAGAAGGCAAGATATGTTAATGACTGTTGGATAGGTACTTTTATTTAGAAAGGATAATGTTTATATTAATATTTATTTTATATTTTATGTCAATAAAATCTAAATGATAAAAATATTATGTTTTAGTTTTAATAAGAATGTTAGCCTGGGTGAATAAGAAAAATAGTGTAAAGTTATATAATAAGACAATAATAATAATAATAAATGCTATTTTATGAAAAGATTTAATGTCCAGAAAAATTATTTTCCACATTTGGATCACTGCTACTGAGAATTAAATGGGTTTAGGTGGTCCTTTTAATTAACTGTAGCTTGCAATTGGATGAATGCCATAAATTTTTTCTGTAATCATGTAGCTACGATGGTCAATGTTTTTCTCAAATGCTGAACACTGCTAAGTAACTGTAGCTCTTATACTGTGGTAGAAGTAGAGGAGAGAACTGAGTAGAAAGTAAAAGCCAATGAGGAAGCTGCTCAAGGCAGGTAAAATAGGATATTTAGCATATGCTAAAATTCCAGATCGCTAGATAAGAGCAAAGGAAACACTAACTGATGTGACAGAACTACTTATTTTATTTGAATAAAAAATACTTTTATTTGAATAAAAATAAATTTGTATTTCATCCTCCTGTTCATGTGTGATTTACATCACTAGCATGTACTGTCAATTATGTAGGAGAAATTTGTCTGAGGCAAGGAGAAACTTGCACATATTTAAAGGTGAAGTAAACTATGTTTTCCATGATTCCCCTCATTTAAAAGGTATTTAATAACACACTAATAAGTAAAGTCCTCAAAAATATTTCCAGTCACTAGTAAACATAACATTAGTAAACTAGTCACAGTTTGGTATCAGAAAGTGAGTGCTCCTGGCGTCATGGCTCTTTGCTTGAGGGTACATGTTGCTCTTACAGGGAACTTGGGTTCAGGTCAAAGGCCTTTCTCACCCTTCCATGTCAGAGTCCTGCTCAAGCAGGATTTGGAAGCCTGAGGACAGATTTGTGGTGTTGTAAGCAAAAATGAAGACAGTGACCTCCTGATGTTCAAGCAATTGTCCCAGAATATATCCTGATGTCTTTATTGATACAATTCTGCGAACCTGAGCAGTGACATCATTTGGTTATTTTATTAAAAGAAATCATAACAGCATTATAAAAATCCCATCATATATATATATATATATATATATATATATATATATATATATATATATATATATATATATATATATCCCAATGGTTTCCCTTTCCCCTTCCACTGGGTCAATCACCCCCTAACCTTTCAGCAAGCTAAATATAAATGTCTATCCAGTCACATTCTGTTAACATGAACACTTACCAACCGGTAAGAAATGGTCTTACACAGTTATGCAAGGTGAGACACAGATTAAATATGTGTAGGTATAAGTACATTCATCAAAGAGTACCCTTTGTCATAATACTTCTTTAATTGTAGGCAGAGACATGTTCATTGTACTAAACAACCCCTCCTGATATGCACCTATCAATTCCTGACACCATCTTTCCATGAACCATTTATAAATCTGTTTTGACCAGACAAAGCTTTACTATTTTCCTTTTTTTTTTCTTTTTTTTTTTTTTTGGATTTGTTTTTTTTGTTTTGTTTTGTTTTGTTTTTGTTGTTGTTTAAAATTTTTTTATTCGATATATTTTTTATTTACATTTCAAATGATTTCCCCTTTTCTAGCCCCCCCACTCCCCAAAAGTCCCGTAAGCCCCCTTCTCTCCCCCTGTCCTCCCACCCACCCCTTCCCACTTCCCCGTTCTGGTTTTGCTGAATACTATTTTCTAACTCACCATTGATCAGACATAGTTTCCTCATTTTAAGTCTCTTTTGATCAGAAATATCTTCCACATTTTACATTTCTGTTGATCAGACATATCGTCTCCAGAACAGTTATGTAAGAAGGACCCATTGTACGCCACTCTTCTACAGACTTGCTTGGTGGTACTGCAGCTGCTTCCATAGGAACATGATTATATGTTCCAGGATTAATGGTCAGGTATGGCAGGTAGATAGAGGCAAATAGAGAACAGAAGAGGGTTTTACCCCTGGAAAGAGTTTTCAGAGAAACAGGATAATTCCCAAGGCTTTCAGCTTCCATGATTCCAGCCTTGCTCATGACCCACAAAATGAAACTAAATATTGCTGAGTATAAACAGCATAGCAAACGCAAGAGGAACTTGTAGCACATGCAGTCTAGGTAATAAACATAGGGGCCACAAAATTCACCACATGTCCTTGAAGAGTGGGAATGGGATTCCTTGAGCCTTGCCACAGTAGAATCCAAGGGTCTCTCCATAGCCCTTGCCACTATAGAGTCCCAGCAGCGAAGGACTTACAGAATCACTGCAGATGATACATAACCATGGCAACTCTTCTAACCTCTTTACATGTACATGATGCACATTCATACATGCAGTCAGGACACTCATACACATATTGTAAACTGGAATCAATAAATCTCTTCAAAAGTAAACCTCCAAATGAGACTTGAAATAGATGATTTGACATATACCTGTCAGGGTATACCTGACTCAGGGTAATGATACGAAATGAGGGAACGTTCCAAGCCAGGATGCACAACAGATTCACTTACTGACTGAAAATATAAAAACAAAAGGATAAGTAGATAAAGGATCTAAGACAGCAGTTTTTAATCTGTGGTTTGTGACTCCTGTGGGGACCAAACAACCAGTCCACAGTAATCACATATGAGATACCCTGAACATGAGATATTTACATTATAGTTATAACAGTAACAAAGCAGTAAAAGTTATTATCACCTAAGGAAGTTATAGAAACAAATTTAAATGAGAAAACTAAGTTGTTCATGAGTAAACATGCCTCTTATTGTGAGAATGAGGGAATCACAGAAACTACTTGAAGAGTATAGTAACGATTACATAATAGTGTTCCTCAAGCTCCTGTTGAAAATGGTGAGAGAGAGAGAGAGAGAGAGAGAGAGAGAGAGAGAGAGAGAGAGAGAGGGAGAGAGAGAGAGAGAGAGAGAGAGGGAGAGAGAGAGAGAAAGAGAGAGAGAGAGAAGAGTTGGCAATAGAATTTCCATAATCTTATATAGCTTTGTCTCTAATACCATGCTTTAAAGCCCGAAAAGGGAGTAAGGTGTTAACAAGGGATCCATCCACTACATGGGAATGTAAAGATAAATGAATGTTTCTTTCTTTTAATTATTATTATTTATTATTTTTAATTTTTATTTATTTTATTAGATATTTGTTTTATTTACATTTCAAATGGTATCCTCTTTTTGTGTTTCCCTTCTGAAACTCTCCTATCCATACTCCCTCCCCCTGCTCACCCCCGCCCCCAAATTTCCTGACATGCCAGTTCCGTGACTTGCAGTCCCCTATTCTGGGGAATCACCCATGGTCTCACCTCTCATTGATGCCTGAAATGTTTATCCTCTGTTACACATGTAGCTGGAGCCATGGGTCCCTCCATGTGTACACTTTGGTTGGTGGATTGTTTCTTATAGTTTGTGTGATTTAAAACTATGGTGAGACCTTATTTTTACAATGTAATTCAAATATGTTTAAATGCTCCTTAGCCCACACTATAATACATATATTCTCAAGTGATATACTCAACTATAACATTAGTATCTTCACCCTTGCATGCTGCTAACATACTTCTGTAGTTCAGATTTGATGCTCTTTTAGTTACCTAGAGTTTATGGTCACTGTCAGGCTGACACTTTCATTCACACACACGAACAATGACTATGACTCTTTTATTTGTTTGTTGATGTGAGTGGATCTATGAAGCAAGTTACTTTAAACACTGAAAAGTAAAAAAAAAAAAAAAAAAAAAAGGTGTGACCGTGATCCTGAATGTCTGAGTAACCCAGTTCCCACCACTGTAGACCTGTGAGTGAGCAAACAATAATCAAGGATGTTTCAATTGAGCAGAGTTCTCAAATCAAAGATGCAAGTTACTGTGATAGAAAGTAAGGGAGATTCCAGTTTTCTAGGTTAATATCCACTTATTAGTGAGCGCATACCATGATTCACCTTTTGAGTCTGGGTTACCTCACTTAGTATGATGTTCTCTAGCTCCATCCATTTGCCTAAGAATTTCATGAATTCATTGTTTCTAATGGCTGAATAGTAGTACTCCATTGTGTAGATATACCACATTTTTTGCATCCACTCTTCTGTTGAGGGATACCTGGGTTCTTTCCAGCATCTGGCAAAAACATAATCCACACATCAAATGAGGTACAAGAAGAAAGGAGGAGTGGCCCCTGGTTCTGGAAAGACTCAGTGAAACAGTATTCGGCAAAACCAGAACGGGGAAGTGGGAAGGGGTGGGTGGGAGGACAGGGGAAGAGAAGGGGGCTTATGGGACTTTCGGGGAGTGGGGGGGGCTAGAAAAGGGGAAATCATTTGGAATGTAAATAAATTATATCGAATAAAAAAAATAAAACAAAAAAAAACAAAAAAAAAAGAAAGTAAGGGAGACAGGTGAGTTTCCTCTGGTTGTTACTCTGCTGCCCCATGGTATCTTGTTTTGTATTATTGATATATTTCCCACAGTGAGTTCACCTATGATACATTGTCTTGAGGCATTAATAGCTAATTCTTCCATTTCAATTGTTTCTTCTTTCTTTTTGTGTTTTAAGATTCATTTGTCCTCATTTATTTTCCCCCAGGGATTAGACATTAGGTGCTCCACAGGGGTCACATCCACTGGCTCCTTACATTTAGTTTCCTATACTCCAGTTCTGTTGACAGCTGTGGATTCTCCAGTCCACAACAAAACGTAATCTGCTTTGACATGTCATCTTCATACCCTTGTGGCTTTGAATGAATTGCTTTCAAAATATAGAAGGAATATATAAGAAAGAAAGAAACAAAGAAAGAAAGAAAGAGAAAAAAGGAAAGAAATGAAAGCCTATGGAAGTAGGAATTTTAAAATCCATATTCCAGGGTAGTTGCCTCTGCAGATGCATTCATTTATCTTAACTGAAGAAAGAAAGGAAAAGAGTTACCACACTTTCCATACTATATAAAAGTTGAAAATAAATTAATTTATTAAAATAAATTAATAAATTAATGAATTTTTTAATACTTTATTAAAAAATTAAGTGATTACAAGCATTATCTTTATTATGTAGTATAGCATGTTTTTAGCTAAGCTATACATATAAGAGTGTAATAGAAAGATTTTTATACATATTTTGAAGAGAGATGTTAGTGCTCAAAATGATTTTCCGAGTTGGGTACCATCTACCAGATTGACTCGATATTCCCCCCTGGATCATTCCTTTGGATCTGTAAATAGAAATATTTGATAAGCACTTATCTTCTGGCTGTATATTCAACATAGTGTTGTAAGAAAATATAATTATGTGACTTTATGAAATTCTAATATTTTAGTCCTTATTAGTATTTAATTATTGACATCATTTGCTAATTCTTTAAGCTAAAGTGTTTACTCTAAATATTCAGCTGCTGTTACAGAGTATTTAAAGATGAGCCTTGGATAGTTTAATTCAAAACTATTACTTATCTCATATCTCCCATATCTCTGTAGCCAAGCAAAAGAAAGTCCATGGATCACATATAAGAAAACTTTTGACTATGATAAATATAAATTATCTTGGCTTGACGACTTAAATAGATACTCAATCACAAAACAGTGTTCATGAAGACTGTCCTAGTACTAGTCAGTTTTCTCTGCAGTGGTTATTGACATTTTAGCATCTGATAATATGTTAATACTAGAATATTTCAACTTGGACTCTCTATGAAATAAAAGTCAGCACAGTGGACAGAGACAGCAAAGGAGCAAGGGTTAGGATTTCTGGCATGGCCCTATTGTTTTGTAGAACAAGTTTAGAATGCATTTGTAGCATACATAGTAAAAACATGAGTGGGTGTAGAAACCAAACATGAAAGTGAAACTTTTATCCACATTAATTCTCTTGAAGTCACTGTGATAGTATTCTCCAGGACTAAGAGAAATCTGTCAAAGTGGTCTTTTACTGCACCATGTATATTACCACCCGAATGTCCTATCAAATAGATATTTTCATGGCTGTGATATAATGCTCTTCTACCTTAGTCAGTCCCTAAGAGCCTCTTTATTCTGCCAGGGTAAGAGAAATTATGACTACATAATTTTCACAGGCATAAATTCCAAGTTAGTGGAGTCCTTGATGATCCGAATCTCTTCAGTTTTCATCTCCTTTTTATAGTACACAGTATTCCTGACAATGGAATGGAAATAATCTTTCTGTAGAAATTTAGTAGTGGTCACTCACTCATTTAGAGAGAAAAAAATACTTGGTTTGGTCTGAAGGCCAATAAAATTGTACTATGAACATAATTACTTTTGTTTGTTTGTTGTTGTTTGTTTTTTTATTGTTTTCTTCTGGTTTTTTGAGACAGGATTTCTCTGTATAGTCCGGGCTGTCTTGGAACTCACTCTGTAGACCGGGCTGGCCTCTGGGATTTATGCCCTTTTCTGGTGTGTCTGAAGATAGTGGCAGCATACTCATATATACATAAAATAAATAAATAAATCTTTTAAAAGGATCACTTTTTAATCCTATTGTTTTGCCTGCTAATCTCCTTTGTGCCATTACTGTGAATACATAATAGCTCCATGGGAAAGCACTTGTCTAGAATGGGCAAGATCCCATATTTGATCACCAGCACTGAAGAACTGATAAACACAAATTGTTCCCATCTTGTATCACTTAAAATTTTTCTTCAGTTAAATTCTATGGCTATAGAAATAATTTTAATCATCTGATGGTAATTTGAAAATAATTTTATACTACTAATAATTTAAAATGAATACATTATTTTATTTTGTGTTTATGTTTGCATGGGTGTCACTTTTACAGGCGTGGAGGTCAGAGGACAACTTATAGGACTCATTTCTATCCTCCTGCCATGTAGGACCAAGGATCTAACTTAGGTCACCAGGTTCCACATCACATGACTTCTTTACCTGATGAACCATCTTGCCAGTCTCAAATGATAATTTTATGTGGATCATAAAAATTTAGACTTTGCCTTTGAGAAACTGAAACACTACCATTCATAATACTAATGAAACAAAAATTATAAGATCATTTCTATCTATAATATTTATTACAATATTCTAAATCCTATTTTATGGTGAAAACAAATCTTTGTAGGGCTATGAAATAATTTCACTGTCCCGGAAAAATAAACTTCCTATTTGTATTGCACAGTTTTAGTAGGACTTTGTTTTATCAAAATTTTATTTAACTTAGAAAATTGTCAATTACAATAATCCACCTTAATATCAAGTACTTGGTGATTATGTATCAATTGATTTATTTTACCTATAACTCTCTGCAAGTTTAATTTGAGCCCTTTTCAGATATTTCATAGTATTTTAATAACTTTGTATATTGAAGAAAATACAGTATGTTATTTTCTACTGAGCTGTAGACAACTTATGCACTAAAGTAAAGTATAAAGTAGAATTCCTTTTAGAAGACGACAAACAATAATAATATATACTATAATTTGATTTTGTCTACCAAGTTAAAATAAAGCCTTCATTAATAAACTAATAAAAGAAATGCTATTTTATTAGCCAATGTATCAGTAATTTTCAAATTTTTTCCATTAGAAAGCATATTATCTTAATAAAAATTAAATATATAACATACATGCATATATATGTATATATACATGTAATACATACATTTTTGTAAACTTTGTTTTGTTTTTGTTTCTTCAAGACATGGCCTTTCTGTGTAGTTTTGGCTGTCCTGCAAATCATTATGTAGACCCCGTTGGCCTTGAACTCACAGATCTGCCTTCTTCTGCCATGAGATTGTTAGGATTAAAAGCATGTGCGCTGTACCTTGTTTAGATTAAACATATTTTAAGAGCTATATTTACTTGTATTTTTGTCACTCAAACTTTATTACTTCTCTTTATTATTGAAAAGAATTTCTGACCTCTGAGTACATAAAATGCCCTGCTGCTTACTTTTAAAATATTTATACAAGGTATAATATATCAAATGCAAGTTTCGATATAAATTGAATGAAAAAGAAGAAATGGGTATCATGACTGAGAAAGAGTCCATTATTCCTAGTTAATTCCTGCATCTAAGATAGGGAAATCTCTCCTTTCCTCACCAGTTTGCTGAAGCATCGATGTGAGGCAGCCGCTGTCACCCTCTCTCTGCTTCCACCATTCCTGGCAGCATTTTTGGTTTTTTGTTTGTTTGTTTGTTTGTTTGATTGATTGATTGATTGATTGATTTTGTTTTATTTCTGCCTTATTTGTTTTTACAATTATTATTTTACCTTTATTTATATTTATATTTTTATTTTTGAGATTATAATTACAAAATTATATTATATGCTTATTATTTCAGCATTTCTCCCTTCCCTCAAACTCCTCCATTCAACACTCTCTGCTTTCCTTCTAATTCATGGCCTGTTTATTTTTTTATTGCATGTATATATATGTGTATGTGTGTATATATGTATACATAAATACATATATATGTGTATGCATGTATATATAAGCATATATGTATATATGTATACATATACATACATGCACACACATATCTATAAATAATGTATATACATATATATTTGTAATTATAATCCACTCAGTCCATATTACGTTACTTGTACATATGTTTTCATGTCTGGCTATTGGCATTGACAAGTAGTTTGTGTGCTCTTCCACCATGTCTCCCACTCCATTTTCCTCAGATGCATATGTAGTTCTTGGTGCAGTTACATGTTCTGGTTCCTCACTTTGTTGTATCCATTGGGACAGCCATTTTTCAGCTCACATTTGGGCAGTTATGTTAGTGAAGTTTTATGGGTACATATTCTGGTATTACTATGAGAATTTCTCACAGCAAACTACCTGATTTTCTGGTTGTTTGAGTCTTTCCTCTTCTGTTTCTTTAGCATTAAATATAAGAATATTTTGCAGATATATTTATTGAGGCTGTGCTCCACAACTGTGTTTTGATTGATTGTTGTTTTCTATCTTTGTCATCTCTATCTGTTGCAAAGACAATTTTTATTGATTAGGCATGAAGACTACACTTATCTGTGGATATAAGGATGAACATTTATAGATTGCTGTTAGGGATTATGCTGGTTTTGCAAATTAGTGGTTGTAAATTGTACTCTAATAACCATCACTTCACTAGTATTGAGCAGTTAATTAGATGTCCAGATACCAGTCAATTAGATTTCCAGTACCAGTCAAAGTTTTGTTTTTGTTGAGTGAATCTTAAGTATAATTAGAGAACTTTTTGTTACAGCGAAGGTATGTGTGCTACTACTTTACCTTTAGGTTTATCATGCATTTTCATCATTGATACAATTCATAGATAATATAGCTGAGCATACATTTATGGTTTTGAGCCATGTTCTTAAAATATGTTTGATATCAGATGAGTAGCTATGAAGGTAGCTCCATATGGACCAATCAATGATACTAAATTCTTTGCAACATGTAACCTTGATTTTTCTGTCTCTTTTTATTCTGATTCCCTGACTATCTCACCAAGAGTGTATCACCTTCAAATGCTTTTGAATAAGAAATTTCTTTGCTCTTTAATTGCTGATGCTCATAGCAAATGCGCTTTAGTTTTAAACACCTTTTTTTTTTCTCTACATATGTCTAACTTGTTTAAATTCTTCGGGATTCAGAAACCATTTGAAAAAGATGTTAGTGTTCTTCACTCATCTAAATCTCTGTTTGACATTTTACTATTAGCCAAGAAACAGGATGACTACTGTCTTGGCCTCTTTCCTAAATGTTTCATTTATAGTTATCTAAATGCCAAGAAAGCAGGCTTCACCTCAGTCTTCATTTCTATTACCCCCACATCTCTGCAAGATGTACCTTTGTTTCTCTTTCTTACTCTCAGGTTCAGGTTGCTGCTGGCCGCCTGAGTCCACTGAGTTAGCCAATAAATTCCAGGTTTTGTATGAAGCCTGGCCTTGGTTTTGTGTTAGCTTCACACCTAAGGTTTCTAAGGCCCAAGTCTTGATTCTGTTCCTTTGATTAAATCATCCATACCGTCACTGGGCAGCTCACCACCCCACTGTCATTGAATATACCCATTTTTCTCATCTACAGGTTCTTTATCACACCCTTGCCCATTTCTGAATAATGCTTTTATGCCTCACTTCACTCAACATGCCTTTTCCTTACCAAAATCATTGTTTACACATTTTTTATCTCATATTAACCACATATTACACATTGCTTTAGGTTTTCTGCTAGGATAACTTTGAACCTAAGGTTCTTAAGAAAAACAACATTTTTGCATTTGTGTGTGTGTGTGTGTGTGTGTGTGTGTATGACAGAGAGAGAGAGAGAGAGAGAGAGAGAGAGAATCAGATGATAAAGGTTGTGTTTTATCCTGAGGCTCAAGGATTTTAGATTATGCAAGAGTGCCTAATGTTATGGCTTTTTGACATAACTCATGGCTAGAGAGTTTATATTGGAAGCCTAGAGTTCTTGGATTAATATCAAGCAGATAAAAAACAAAAAATGTATCTAATCTTTACATGCATATTAACATATGTGGTTTATCAAATGTGTGTTATTGTTCTACTTTATTTGAAGCTACTGACTTCATTAGCTTACAGTATATACACAATATACTTCTGTGTGTATCCTATAATTTATGCTACAATTTTCAATATTTGTAATATTAGAAGGGACCTAACATATGCTCAAGAATTCATGATGTGCTGTAGAATCCCCGGAATGCATTTCACAGCAGAAAATCTTTCCCCCCAAATGCCATAAAATCCAGTAACAACTTCAAACTGACTTGAATGATTGCATTACAGTCTTTTATTTTCATATCTTCATTTGATTTCTGAGACAAAAGCTTTTTTTAATGTTCCATAGCTAATTTAATCCTACCTTGTATTAGCTGTCATATTCTTTTAATGACCAAATTTGGAAAGTGGCTCACACTACAGATCTTTTAACATTGGACATGTCCCTATCCTCCTGTTAAGAGCTGTAGTGCTACAAGAGACAGTGATAAATGATGGTGTTCTCCTGACGATGTAATTAGTCTGTAGCAGGGTCAGAACAGCTCCTTAGGTAAATGAAACTGAATCAGCTCTGTAGTCTATAATTAACTTACAAGGTATTAGCTCAAGTGTAATGCTATTCATTATATATGTACGTTATTATTTTCTCCATATGAAAGTTGTAATTTGCTAAGTAATGATTAAAAATTCAGTTTAATATGCTAGGCATATTACCAGAATGTAATTGTCATACATTTTCATTTTATTTCATTTACCGTTTTTATCTGAAATGCAGAAGTTAAGTGTGCTTCTTTTACCTTTTATATAAAGAAATGAAGAATTCAAAAATTAAGTCGAGATATCTTATGATTTGATTAGTTCCTACTGGCTTAAGTCAGGTACAACAGGCTTTTCATGTGTGCAATCATTGCAGACTTGGATATTAGTATAATAAATATTGAGGCAAAACTAGATGTGCAACATTCAATCTCCAATAAAGATTTGTGAACAAGCTATTTCGGCCATTTCTCTTCCATTTACATATTTTAATTTATGCTGGTCCTTCTGTATATTTTCGTACATATTTTATATGTATGAAATAATAATAACATACATATTTTCTTCTCCCTTTCCTATCAATGGCCCCTTTATACTACCCAGGATTCTATATGTAGTCCAAATTAAACATGAATATTTCAAGATTGAATGCTAAGATGTGTGATTTTGGTTTTCTAAATCTAATCTACCATACTCAGTATGAGCTACCTCCATTTCCCTGCAAATTTCATTTATTTACCACTAAGTAAAGTTCAGTTAGATAAAGATACTACTGATTCTTTGTCCTTCTATCAATTAATTGGCATTTAGTTTAGTTCCACAACCTAGTGTCTGTGAATAGAGTAACTGTAGGAATAAATGAGCAACTGTCTCTGTAGTAGCAAATAGAATATTTAATGCTATAAATGAGATGATCCATATGGTAGATCTATTTCTTATTTTATGAAAAACTCCACCTTGATGTTCAATGTGGAGTTGAACATCATTGAATTAATCTACAGTTATACAAATAGTATCAGAGTATTCTCTGTTCCACACCATCAGCATGGCGTTTAATTTTTTTGTTTTGTCTTTGTAACCTTAGCCATTCAGACTAGGGTAAGATGAAATATCAAAGTCGTGATGACTAAAGTAACTACATTGTACTTTCACACTAATATGTTAGTACAAATGCAAAGGAAAAGAGATAAAAATATAATCAGGACAAGACTACTAATAGAACTTATTTGTTAAACGATAAAGTAGCAGGGCATACTCATGAATGGGAATATCTGTTGCATTGGAGAGAATATATGAAAATATTCATTAATGGTAAATTAAAATGAGGAAGGTTTGAAATGTTCCCATTTGTCATAAACCAGGTCATCTTCTGAACTTTAGATGATGTAACAGTAAGAAGGTATAGATGGAAAAAGACTGAATGAAAAAAAATAAGAAAAAATGAGAGAGGATAAATATAAAAGGCTAAATATGGGAACAATAGGAGTAGTATTGGCCTGCTACATTCTCCAGTGCATTTTATACCTGAAGCATAGCTGTAGGTCTGAGAGGAAAAATGTAGAATGGTAAGACAAGCAGAGCAGAGGCCTGGATGCTGATTTACTCACTGCCTGATCCACTGTTTTGAGTTCCTTGTCCTGGTTCCAGTTGAACACTAGTGAGTATCACTGTTCTGTCTCCTCCCTAAAGGGTTCCCAGCATCCTTATGTGTTGAGTTTCCCTCATCATTCTGTGAACTAGGCATCACCTTTGAAACCAACCCAGCTGCTGCTGCTTGAGTTTAGCTTCCACAGCTTTGGCTTTCCTAGCTGAGGCACTGTGATGGCCCTGTCAGAAGTCTCTGAGAATCCTTTCTCTAAAATCCCTGTTGGTGCCACATTGATAGATTTCATGATAGGCAGGCATCTTTTCACTCATTGTTTTTGGTGTACTATGTTTGGCAGCAGAAAGTGAATTATATGGTAAAAAAAATTTCTGAGTCTGATACTAGCATTGGGTGTGGAATTAGAGAAGTAATGGTGTCATACAGTAATCTTATTCACAAATATTATTTCCTAAATATTCAACTGGTATCTTAGTTAAGGTTTCTATTGCAACGATAAAATACCATAACCAGAAACACCTTGGAGATGGATATGTTTATTTTATCATACAGCATGTAGTCCATCATCCAGTGAAGTCAAGGAAGTCAAGGCAGAAAACATATGTGGTCAAGAAATGATACAGAGACCATGAAGGAGTGCTGCTCAATGTCTTGTTCCTCATGACCTGTTTATACTACTCATGATCACCTGCCCAATAGTGGTACCACCCCTTGGAGAAGGGGCTCACTAACATTAATCATTAATCAATAAAATGCCCTGCATGCTTGCCCACAGGCCAATTTGGTTGAGACATTTTTTGAACTGATGATCTGTCTTCCGAAATGACTAGCCTATGTCAAGTTGATAAAATTCCATCTAGCGCAGCCAGCTGTTTCAAGTCTACCATCTAGTCCACAATGTCTCTGGGATAGTTTATACTTTAAATTCATTCTGTGTGTCTTCTACACATTTTCAGGGATCTTTGAAACATACCTTTACCATCTATGTCCACAAACCTGCACCTGGATGTGCATCTCCATAACTTCATGTATATTGTATGCCTTCTTGGAAAGGCATTTGACTGGCATTATTTTGTTTTAGTTTTAATTCCCCCATTAAAAAACTTAAATAGTGGAAGAGGTTTGCCGCGCCATAGGAGGAACAACAATATGAACAAATTAGTATCCCAGAGCTCTCTCGGGGACTAAAACACCAACCAAAGAGTACACATAGAAGGACCCATGACTCCAGCCGCATATGTAGCAGAGAATGACCCTTCCCATCATCAATGGGAGGAGAGGCCCTTAGTTCTGTAAAGGCTCAGTGCCCCAGTGTAAGGAAAGTCAGGACATGGAAGTGGGAGTAGGTGGATTGGAGAGCAGTGGGAGGAGAATGGGATAAGTGGTTTTTTTGGAGGGGAATCCAGGAAAGGGGATAACATTTGAAATGTAAATTAAAATATCTGATAAAAATGGAGAAGAAAGCCTTATATAGTCACCCTTGGTTTCCAATGACATCTAAAAAGAAAGGAATTATATATTATTTATGAATTAAGACAACCCTAATGACTATCTCAGCACAGGAATAATGGATGAGGAAGAAACTAACAAACAATGGACAGTGGAAAAGAGGACAGTGACTTAATGAAGGAAGCAGTGGTAGGAAGAAAGGAAATGGAAGTGTTTTAAAACACATTTTTATTAAAAAGATACTTTGGTTTGAAGAAAAGCATCTGAAAGTAAAATACCTGTGGAGTGAAATGAGAATGAGATTGATATGTGGAAGAAAACCTGCAAAGCAGAGAAAGAATAGACTTTCAGGGACAACACAGGGAGGTGGGATGGACAGCAGAGGGAGGGTTTTAAAAAATGGAAAATGACATTGCTAAAGAATGTAACAGCTTCTCCTAGCAAGGTCCCTGACCAAACTGCAGCCTACCAGAATATTATAGCTGTAACTGATATCCAAACCACCAAATTTTCTATTTCTAAGAGACTTAATATAGATATACTTCTTTTTGAAGAATAATAATCTCAAAACTTTTCTATTATATGCTAAATTTTTTCTAGCATAAATGGGACAGTAAAAACTTATGAAAAATGAAATTGATTACTGATATTTGTATACTAAAATTGGGTGAATTTAAATAAATACTAATGGTTTTTAAATTTCCTTGGTCCAGATTTTACATTATTTGAATACTTTTTATTAATGCACTTTATCTTATAGCAATTCTTTCTCAATAAATTCATCGTTCAGGCTGATGAAACCTGTTGCTCTTATAGTATCTGAAAACAGAGAAAAGGAATCATTGCCACATAATTCTTGTTACATTCATGTAAATCAACACATGTTCTTAGTGACCATCCTTATTTAATCTCATAGACCTAATCAGAGATAAATATTTTTATTTTGTTTTATTGTAACAAGAACCATCTCTTGATGCTAGTATTCCTTTGAAGTCTCCCATATATGACATGTACATATCTAATGATTCTTATACTGTTAAGAAAATAATTTAATTTCCTTAAGTTTATTGGCTTTTCAGGGTTAATGACTAAGTTCTAGACATAGCAATTGTGTGATAAGGAAAAGAACAACGTTTAATAATACATGCAAATAAACTCTTTTTCTTATTACTCTATTTGTTTATTCACTGTACATCCTGATTGCAGCACCAATCCCCGTCCCTGACTCCCCTTTCATAGTGTAAGACCATTTGCTTTTTACTGTTCCATTTCAATTTTGTTAGTCTCAAACATATGAAGTATCACAGCTCTTATCTTCCTGCCTCATAAATAGTGAGCATAATGGGCTTTAATTTCTTTATTTATTAATTTTATTTTTGAAAACTACATATATGGTCCCTCTACCTCCATCACCCTCACACTCCAATATCTCTTTTACTTTTGCTTTACTGTATTGGGAATCCTGTGATGAGTGCCACTGAAAGAATTCATGAAGCCTCCAATCTTGGGAGTAGAAGAAATAAAACTCCTGATTGTGAAACTTATATCAAATAGCTTGACATTTATTGAGGAAACCGTGACTTCTTCATTCTTTTACAATGACCTTCTAAATCAACTCTAATTAATCTTCTTTAAACTCATATGTACTTTCATCTAATAGTGTTTTTTTTATGATTAAAGGTTTATTTTTCTTGTGTATGATTTGAAGATTAAATCTACACCAACTTCTCGACTGTTGCTCTAAGCCTGAACATTGCTCTCTCTCTCAGAAACATTTTTTTTTCATTTTCATTTTCTTTTTCTTTTTTTTATTCAATATATTTTTTATTTACATTTCAAATGATTTCCCCTTTTCTGGTGCCCAACTCCCTGAAAGTCACATAAGCCCCCCTTCCCTGCCCCTGTTCTTCCACCCACCACTTCCCAATTCCTTGTTCTGGTTTTGCCTTATACTGCTACACTGAGTCTTTCCAGAACCAGGGGCCACTCCTCCATTCTTCTTGTACCTCATTTGATGTGTGGATTATGTTTTGGGTATTCCAGTTTTCCAGGCTAATATCCACTTATTAGTGAGTGCATACCATGACTGATCTTTCGAGACTGGGTTACCTCACTTAATATGATGTTCTCCAGTTCCATCCATTTGCCTAAGAATTTCGTGAATTCATTGTTTCTAATGGCTGAATAGTACTCCATTGTGTATATATACCACATTTATTAGCATCCATTCTTCTGTTGAGGGATACCTGGATTCTTTCCAGCCTCTGGCTACTATAAATAGGGCTGCTATGAACATAGTGGAGCTTATATCCTTATTACATGCTGGGGAATCCTCTGGGTATATGCCCTGGAGTGGTATAGCAGGATATTTCAGAAGTGACATGCCCAGTTTTCTGAAGAACCACCAGACTGATTTCCAGAGTGGTTGTACCAATTTGCAACCCCATCAGCAGTGGAGGAGTGTTCCTCTTTCTCCCCATCCTTGCCAACACCTGCTGTCTCCTGAGATTTTTTTTTTAAATATTTTTACTTTCTATATTCTTTTTTACATTCCAAATGATTTCCCCTTTCCCGGATCCACCCTCCCCATATGTCCAATAAATCTTCTTCTCTCCATCCATTCTCTGATCAGCTCCCTCCTTTTTCTCTGTCTTTATATTCCCCTCCAATGCTAGGCAATACTTTCCAGGATCAGGAGCCTCTCCATACTTCTTCATGGGAGTCATTTGTTATGCGATTTATGCCTTGGATATTCAGGGCTTCTGGGATAATTAATATCCACTTATCAGAGATTGCATTCCATGTGTATTTTTTGTGATTGGGTTACCTAACTTAGGATGATATTTTCCAGATCAAACCATTTGCCTAAAAATTTTGTGAATTCATTGTTTCTTAGCCATTCTGACTGGTGTAAGGTGAAATCTCAGGGTTGTTTTGATTTGCATTTCCCTGACGACTAATGAAGTTGAGCATTTTTAAAGATGTTTCTCTGCCATCCAAAGTTTTCAGGTGAGAATTCTTTGTTTAACTCTGTACCTCATTTTTTAATAGGTTTATTTGGTTTTCTGGGGTCTAACTTCTTGAGTTCCTTGTATATATTGGATATTAGCTCTCTATCTGATGTAAGGTTGGTGAACATCTTTTCCCAATTTCTTGGTTGCTGATTTGTCCTTTTGATGGTGTCTTTTGCTTTACAGAAACTTTGTAATTTTATGAGGTCCCATTTATCAATTCGTGATCTTAGAGCATAAGCTATTGGTGTTCTGTTCAGGAACTTTCTCCCTGTACTGATGTCCTCAAGGGTCTTCCCCAGTTTCTTTTCTATTAGCTTCAGAGTGTCTGGCTTTATGTGGAGGTCCTTGATCCATTTAGAGTTGAGCTTAGTACAAGGAGACAAGGATGGATCAATTCGCATTCTTCTGCATGCTGACCTCCAGTTGAACCAACACCATTTGTTGAAATGGCTATCTATTTTCCATTGGATGTTTTCAGCCCCTTTGTCGAGGATCAAGTGGTCATAGGTGTGTTGGTTCATTTCTGGATCTTCAATCCTGTTCCATTGATCCACCTGCCTGCCACTGTACCAATACCATGCAATTTTTAACACTATTGCTCGGTAGTATTGCTTGAGGTCAGGAATACTGATTCCCCCAGAATTTCTTTTGTTGTTGAGAATAGTTTTAGCTATCCTGGGTTTTTTGTACCTAATAGTGTTTTAATAAGATGGATATTTGCTCATCTTATGTGTTTGGAAAGTATTCTGTGGTTAGCAGTCATGAGACAATGAGGGTGATAAGTAAAGTGTTACCATCTTACATGCAAAGTAACTAACATGCAAAGCCTACTTTGATCAGGATATCTTTAAGTGGGCCAGATGGGGCTACCTCTTCAGCAGGCCTCACAGAAAATGAGCTGAAGAGCTTAGGCTCCAGTCAGGAGGCCTCTGGCGGTAGCCCTCAGACCTCTCCCCTTCCGGATCCAGATCAGCCTGGGCAGCAACACCACATCTCCAGGTCCTGCAAGAGGCAAGAGAGGCTTCCGGGCGGCCAGCAGGGAGTAGTCGGTGTGCTCAGGTGAATCCAGCAGGCCCCAGCTGGAGCCTTCAGGTGTCTGCTTCGAGATCTGAACAGCCTGGGCCACAGCACTCGGTCTCCAGGAAGTGCTGGAGACCTGGTGAGCACCCAGAGGCAGTCTGGGAGCTCATGGCACAGCGTGCTCCTGTGGCACAGAGCTTAGGCTCCAGTCCAGAGGCCTCTGGCGTTAGCCCTCAGACCCCTCTGCTTCTGGATCCAGATCAGCCTGGGCGGCAACACCACATCTCCAGGTCCTGCAAGAGTCAAGAGGGGCTTCCAGGCGGCCAGTGGGGAGAAGTTGGTGTGCTAAGGTGAATCCAGCAGGCCCCAGCGGGAGCCTTCAGGTGACTGCTTTGGGATCTGAACAGCCTGGGCCACAGCACTCTGTCTCCAGGAAGTGCGGGAGACCTGGTGTGCACCCAGAGGCCACTTGGAAAGGGGCAGCTTGGACTGGTGAGTCCAGCATTGACAAAACCAACTAACACTAGTGAGAACTGGATGGCAAAAGGCAAACACAGGAACGTCAATAATAGAAATCAAGGCAATATGGCAACATATGAACCCAATTCTCCTTTACCAGCATGTCCTGGATACCCCATCACACCAGTAAAACAAGATTTGGATTTAAAATCACTGGTCATGATGCTCGTACAGGAACACATGAAGGACATACTTAAAGAAATTGAGGAGAAAATGGATCAAAAGTTAGAAGCCCTTGCAAGAGAAACACAAAAATCATTGAAAGAAATCCAGGAAATACAAAAGCCAATAATGAGGAAACGCAAAAAACACTTAGAGAAATACAGGAGAACTTTGGTCAACAGACTGAGGTCATGAAAGAGGAAACACAAAAATCTCTGAAAGAATTACAGGAAAGCACAAACAAGCAAGTGAAGGAGCTAAGCAAAACCATCCGGGATCTAAAATCAGAAGTAGAAACAACTAAGAAAACTCAAAGGGAGACAACTTTGGAGATAGAAAGCCTTGGGAAGAAATCAGGGAACATAGATGCAAATATCAACAACAGAATACAAGAGATAGAAGAAAGAATCTCAGATGCTGAAGATACCGTAGAAACCATGGACTCAACAGTTAAAGAAAATGCAAAATGCAAAAAGCTTGTAACCCAAAATATCCAGGAAATCCAGGACACAATGAGAAGACCAAACCTAAGGATTATAGGCATAGATGAGAGTGAAGATTTACAACTTAAAGGGCCAGCAAATATCTTCAATAAAATTATGGAAGAAAACTTCCCTAACTTAAAGAGAGAGATGCCCATGAATATACAAGAAGCCTACAGAACTCCAAACAGACTGGACCAGAACAGAAATACTTCCCGTCACATAATAATCAAAACACCAAATGTACTAAACAAAGAAAGAATATTAAAGGCAGTAAGAGAAAAAGGCGAAGTAACATATAAAGGAAGACCTGTCAGAATCACAGCAGACTTTTCACCTGAGACTATGAAGGCTAGAAGATCCTGGGCAGATCTCATGCAGACTCAAAGAGAACACAAATGCCAGCCAAAACTACTATATCCAGCAAAACTCTCAATCACCGTAGATGGAGAAACTAAGATATTCCATGACAAAACCAAGTTTACCCAATATCTATCCACAAACCCAGCCCTACAAAGGATAATAGGAGGAAATCACTAATACAAGGAGGAAACCTCACCTTGGAAAAAGTAAGATAGTAACCTTTCATCAAACCCAAAGAAGTTAACCAATCAAATTTAAAAAATAACGTCAAAAATGACAGGAAGTAACAATCACTATTCCTTAATATCTATTAACATCAATGGACTCAATGCCCCAATAAAAAGACATAGACTAACTGACTGGATACGTAAACAGGACCCTACATTTTGCTGCTTACAGGAAATACACCTAAGGGTCAAAGACAAACACTACCTTAGAGTAAAAGGCTGGAAGACAATTTTACAAGCAAATGTTCTCAGGAAACAAACTGGAGTAGCCATTTTAATATCAGATAATATTGGCTTTCAACCCAAAGTCATCAAAAGAGACTCTGAGGGACACTTCTTGCTGGTCAAAGGAAAAAAAAACAAGAAGAACTCTTAATCCTGAACATCTATGCTCCAAATGCAAGGGCACCCTCTTTCGTAAAAGAAACTTTATTAAAGCTCAAAGCACACATTCCACCTACACAATAATTGTAGGCGACTTCAGCACTGCACTTTCCTCAATGGACCAATCCGGAAAACAGAAACTTAACAGGGACACAATGAAACTAATTGAAGCTTTGGACCAATTACATTTAACATATATACATATAGAACATTCTATCCTAAAGCAAAAGAATATACCTTTTTCTCAGCACCTCATGGTACCTTCTCCAAAATCGACCATATTTTGAGAGACAGACCTCAACAAATATAAGAAGATCGAACTAATCCTATGCCTTCTATCAGATCACTATGGAGTAAAAGTGCTCTTCAATAGCAACAAAAACAACAGAAAACCCACATACACGTGGAAATTGAACAATATTCTACTCAATTATACCTTGGTCAAGGAAGAAATAAAGAAAGAAATTAAAGACTTTTTAGAACACAATGAAAATGAAGACAGAACATACCCAAATCTATGGGACACAATGAATGCAGTGCTAAGAGGAAAACTCATAGCCCTGAGTGCCTCCAAAAAGAAAATGGAGAGAGCATACATTACCAGCTTAATGACACACCTGAAAGCCCTGGAACAAAAAGAAGCTATTTCACCCAGGAGGAGTAGAAGGCAGGAAATCATCAAACTCAGGGCTGAAATCAATCAAATAGAAACAAAGAGAACCATACAAAGAATCAACAAAACCAGGAGCTGGTTCTCTGAAAAAATCAACAAGATAGATAAACCCTTAGCCAGACTGACCAAAGGGCACAGAGAAAGTATCCAAATTAACACACTTAGAATTGAAAAGGGAGATATAACAACAGAAACTGAGGAAATCCAAAAAATCATCAGATCCTACTACAAGAGCCTGTACTCAACACAACTGGAGAATCTGGAGGAACTGGAAAATTTCCTTGACAGATAGCAAATACCAAAATTAAATCAGGACCAAATAGATCATCTAAACAGTCCCATAAAGCCTAAAGAAATAGAAGGAGTCATAGAAAGTCTTCCAACCAAAAAAAAAGCACAGGACCAGATGGTTTCAGTGCAGAATTCTATCAGACCTTCAAGGAAGAGTTAACACCAATACTCTTCAAATTATTCCACAAAATAGAAACAAAAGGAACACTACCCAATTCTTTCTATGAAGCCACAAGTACACTGATACCAAAACCACACAAAGATCCAACAAAGAAAGAGAAATTCAGACCAATTTCCCTTATGAATATCGATGCAAAAATACTCAATAAAATTCTTGCCAACCGAATCCAAGAACACATCAAAATGATCATCCACCATGATCAAGTAGGCTTTATCCCGGGAATGCAGGGTTGGTTCAATATACGGAAATCCATCAATGCAATCCACTACATAAACAAACTCAAAGAAAAAAACCACATGGTCATTTCACTGGATGCTGAAAAAACATTTAACAAAATTCAGCATTCTTTCATGCTTAAAGTCTTGGAAAGAACAGGAATTCAAGGCCCATACCTAAACATAGTAAAAACAATATACAGCAAACCAGTAGCCAGTATCAAACTAAATGGAGAGAAACTTGAAGCAATCCCACTAAAATCAGGGACTAGACAGGGCTGCCCCCTTTCTCCTTATCTTTTCAATATTGTACTTGAGGTACTAGCTCAGGCAATTCGACAACATAAGGAGGTCAAAGGGACACAAATTGGAAAGGAAGAAGTCAAACTATTATTATTTGCAGACGACATGATAGTCTACCTAAGTGACCCAAAAAACTCCACTAGAGAACGCCTACAGCTGATAAACAATTTCAGCAAAGTGGCAGGTTATAAAATCAACTCAAGCAAATCAGTGACCTTCCTATACTCAAAGGATAAGCAGGCTGAGAAAAAATTAGGGAAATGACCCCCTTCACAATAGCCACAAACAGTATAAAGTGTTTTGGGGTGACTCTTACCAAACATGTGAAAGATCTGTATGACAAGATCTTCAAGACTCTGAAGAAGGAAATGGAAGAAGACCTCAAAAAATGGGAAAACCTCCCATGCTCATGGATTGGTAGAATCAATATAGTTAAAATGGCCATTTTGCCAAAAGCAATCTACAGATTCAATGCAATACCCATCAAAATCCCAACTCAATTCTTCACAGAGTTAGAAAGAGCAATAATCAAATTCATCTGGAATAACAAAAAACCCAGGATAGCTAAAACATCTTAAAAAATGCTCAACTTCATTAGTCATTAGGGAAATGCAAATCAAAACAACCCTGAGATTTCACCTTACACCAGTCAGAATGGCTAAGATTAAAAATTCAGGAGGCAGCAGGTGTTGGAGAGGGTGTGGAGAAAGATTAACACTCCTCCACTGCTGGTGGGGTTGCAAATTGGTACAACCACTCTGGAAATCAGTCTGGCAGTTCCTCTGAAAAATGGGCAACTTACTTCTAGAAGATCCTGCTATACCACTCCTGGGCATATACCCAGAGGATTCCCCACCATGTAATAAGGATACATGCTCTAGTATGTTCATAGCAGCCCTATTTATAATTGCCAGATGCTGGAAAGAACCCAGGTATCCCTCAACAGAAGAGTGGATGCAAAAAATGTGGTATATCTACACAATGGAGTACTATTCAGCCATTAGAAACAATGAATTCATGAAATTCTTAGGCAAATGGATGGAGCTAGAGAACATCATACTAAGTGAGGTAACCCAGACTCAAAAGATGAATCATGTTATGCACTCACTAATAATTGGATATTAACCTAGAAAACTGGAATACCAAAAACATAATCCACACATCAAATGAGGTACAAGAAGAAAGGAGGAGTGGCCCCTTTTTCTGGAAAGACTCAGTGAAGCAGTTTCGGCAAATCCAGAACGGGGAAGTTGGAAGGGGTGGGTGGGTGGGAGGACAGGGGAAGAGAAGGGGGCTTACGGGACTTTCGGGGAATGGGGGGCTAGAAAATGGGAAATCATTTGAAATGTAAACAAAAAATATATCGAATAAAAAAATTCAATATAAAAAAAAAAAGAAAATGAGCTGAGATGCACCAAAGAGATCTTAAGAATTAGGGGAATAACCAGTTTTTAAAAATAGAGCACTTTCTTTCTGTACCAACACATGAAATTCATCGATGTCTTCTGCATGCAGTTAGTACTCAGGACGACAGTTCACATCCCAGGAAGATACCTTCATCATAATGCTTCCCAACAGAGAACCTGGGTTATGTGTACCCCACTGACAGGCAAAATCATGGTCTCCAAATTTGAAGTTTAGACTTATTGGCCTTTTCAGGGAGAAGCAGCTACACTTGATTTAGACAGCCAGACAAAATCACAAAATGCAAAATCAGAAAATTCAGAAAATCTTTAAAGTGGTTTAAGGGAGTGCAGATCTTAATTAAGAAAATTAAGTTGGTAACAGTGCAAGACCTTTCAGGAGAGAGTGACACCTCAGACTTGCAGCGGGTCTTTTAGGAGAAATGACAATGACAGGGCAGAGGAAGTGCAATAGGAGCTTCTTGAAAAAATACCTACAGAGGCCAGCGCTATCGGAGCCTCAAAATACATGGGTATTGGTACATAAACTCAGAGTCCTCTGCTAGAGCTCATTGTGTGCTCTTAACCTGACACTGCTATCACTAGAAAGCCCACGAGTCATTCTGTGGATTCAAATGAAATTACAATGATACTGCTTTGGTCAAATTTGTCATGTTAATTTTTTAAATTTGTTATCACTTTCATAGTCTCTTGTCCACTAAGCCCTGCGCTGGACGTTTTTACTAGTACTGAATGATAACACTGTTCACAATGGTAGGCTATGTTTCTCGTCAAAAAATATTTTGTAGTTAACATTTTTACCCTTCTTTGGTTTTATGCACATTCTATTAAAAAATGAGGTAGAGCTCAAAATAAGCCAGTAGAGTAGAAAAATATGAGCAAACCACTCGTCAATTAGCACCTGAAACAGTGAGTGAACCAAACTACATTACAAAACTGTAAAAGGTAAATCTGTACACTATCCTGTCAACAAACTGTCAACTGTGATGAAATTGCAAAGACAGAACAAACACGAGACTATGATAGGAATTACAAAGACAGAAATCTTTTGAAATGAAATTTTATTGGATTGATGACTATTGTAACTTCCCCTAGAGCCTTTTAGGTTAGATATCTTGGCTAATTTGGGTCGTGAACTTTTGCAAAATTTTCTGACAATGTGCAGTCGCATCTCTTCTAAACCAATTGAGTTATTTCCAGACAATTGTCATACAATGTTTGCAAAATAAATTACTATTGTTTTAGCCAGAGGCAAGGATGGGACCAGCCCATCTAAGCTATCATTAAAATTTCATTTTCATAGCAAAGTCCATAGCATATGGCCTAAAGCATCAGACCTGCGATGACAAGACTAACACCAAATACTCTATTAAAAATAAAAAGAAAAACATAGACAAAAGAAACAAATAAACAAAAAACATGGATGTATGCAAAAATTCACTAGGTGTTTCTATTGACTCTATCACAAAACCAATTACAGATTCCTTTATCCAAAAAATAAAGTAGGGACTTGCTGAATGTTTTGCTCCAGTGAAATCCACAAATAGGTCACAGAAAGAGATATACATTCAGAGTCTTTTGTATGCTTTGTTAACATCTGTATTATAAGCAATTATCAAAAACAATTTTACTAGTTTTATTGAAAACTACAAAGGTCTATTGTGATCATTAATAAATATAGGTTTAGAATCTACTATTAAGTAGATACTCGTGGAACCCAGTCATGTGCTGTGAATCTTCACTTTGTGGCGGCATGCACATTCTGATCTTTATTGTTGTAGCAAATCAATAGTGTAGAGATGAAGGCTGTGGAGTGAGTATAAAGCTTTTTGGGCACTGCAGAAGAAGTTGTGTGGCAGCTTTCAGCCAAGCTTCTACATTGTTGAATTACTGCTGCTGTCAAGACTATTTATTATATGAGTTTTGAAATTATAAATAAAATTGTTTTCAAAACCTTCCAGACAAAGTTGACAAGGAACTTGCTCAAATTTCTGTCTCAGCATTATTTTTTTAAAACAGGCTATGGAGATATAATTTACAAGCATTATAATTAGGCTTTATAAAAACATAATTCAATGACTTTTAGTGGATTTACCATATCAAAAAATTTTAAATTTTCTCTTATTTAATGAGCAATTTTAATGACTATAAATACTTTCTGTATCTTATTTAATGGCATAGACTGAGGTAAATACTGCAGTGTCAAGTTTGACTCCTTTCCTCTTGCCCTTATTGAGATATAATTGGTATACAAAGTGAAATTATGTAATATTAATTTTCTATAATTTGCTAAGCATGGATTTATTTACATATATAATATGTATATTATATATACTGATATTGCCATTATAAGCAGTAAATATATTAAGCATTTCTGAAGGTTTTTACAGGAGATCCACCATCTTAAAGTTTATGTGTACTAAACTTTTCATGACTTCAGAAATCACATTGTAGAGCAGATTTCTGCAACTTAGTCATCCTCATAGCCATTGAACAACCCATACTGTTGTCCTCTCCTCTTCTGTCCCAAACCTGCTAAGTTCTTTTTATTCTCTACTTCTTTTTTTTTTAATTTTATTCGATATATTTTTTATTTACATTTCAAATGATTTCCCCTTTTCTGGTTCTATATATCCATCTCCATAAATAAGTCATACAGTATTAGAGTACACAGACTACCTTATTTCCTTTAGATTAAAGCCTTGTCCCAACATAGTATCTCAAATTGTAGGAATTTCTTCTGTTTTTATGAATAAAGATATCTCAGTGTACCTAGATACTGCAATCTTATTATCCATTCATTTCCATTGATATCTGCTTTGTTTTGTTTTGTTCTCATCTCTTGGCTGTTGTGAGAAATGCCCTGATCACATGGGCAAAGAGTTCTTCGTGAGACTCTGAGATGTGTTCTTTTGGAATATGTACACAGAAATCATATTGCTAGGCTATCATGTACTTGTTTTTAATTTTTTGTGTTGAAAATGCATAGTGTATTTTATAGTGTATCCACTATGTTACATTCCCACTAACTATATACATGACGAAATTCTTTTGTAAATGCCAAAACTCACATGTTCTTTCATAATAACAATCCTAACAGATTTAAGGCAAAAAGCTCCTTGTGTTTAGCTGATAATAAGCAATGCTCAGTATTATAATCATTATCTGTGTGTGTGTGTGTGTGTGTGTGTGTGAAGAAATGTCTACTCAAGATTCCCAATGTTTAACTGCCTTTAATTTCCATGCTTTATAGTTTTAGAAGTTTGTTGTAAATTTTGGAAATTGACCACATATTAAATATGTAATTTACAAACATATTCTAGCATTTTGTAGATACTATTTTCATTTTGTAGATTATTTCCATGCCTGGTAGATACATTTCAAATTGGAAAGGTATCAAGTGTAGCATAATTACAAATCTTTATGTTTATTGTCTATCCTTTCAGTGGGGGCATTCAAGCAGGAGTTCTACGGCAAGAAAGTTTACAGTTTTCTTCTGGAATGTTTAGAATTTTATATCTTATGTTTCTTCTTATAATAATAATTATTGTTGTTGTTGTTGTTGTTTTTGCTGTTTTTGGTTTCTTTTTTTTACACTACAGATTTTATTCCCCTCCTGGTCCACCTTCCAATTGTTCCACATCTCATACCTGCTACCTACCCCCTCTGTCTCCATAAGGATGTTCACACCCACCCCCAAACCCACCATATCCCTAAATTCCTTGGGGCCTCCAACCTCTTGAGGGCTAGTTGAATCTTCTCTAATGGAACCCATACCCAGCAGTCCTATGTTGTACATGTGTTGGGGGCCTTATATCAGCAGCCTGGTTGGTGATCCAGTGTCTGAGAGATCTCCAGGGTCCAGGTTAACTGAGACTGCTGATCCTCCTACAAGGTTACCCTAGTCCTCTGGTTCTTGTAGCTTTTTTTCTAATTCAACCACAGGGGTCAGTAGCTTCTGTCCACTGACTGGGTGCAGATATCTGCATCTGACTCTTTCAGCTGTTCTTTTATCTTTCTGAGGGCAGTCATGCTAGGTCCCATTTTGTGAGTGCTCCATAGCCTCAGTAATAGTGTCAGGCCTTGGGAACTCCCCTTGAGCTGGATCCCACTTTGGGCCTATCACTGGACCTACTTTTCCTCAGGCTCCTCTCCATTTCCATCCCTGCAGTTCTTTTACACAGGAACAATTATGGGTCAGAGTTTTGATTGTGGGATAGCAACCACACCCTTCACTCGATCTTTCTGCTGGAGGTGGGCTCTACAAGTCCCTTCTCCCCACTGTAGGGTATTTCATCTAGGGTCCCTCCCATTGAGTCCTGAGAGATCTCCCATGCTCATGTATTGTCAGAATTAACATAGTAACAATGGCCATCCTACCAAAGGCACTCTACAGATTTAGTGCAATCCCCTTTAAAATCTTATGTGTGTTTTGAATCTATTTTAAAATAATCTTTTGTGATATAAGATAATAGTCTACTTTTATCCTCCTGGATTCTGATATCTAGTCTTCCTAAAACCATGTGAACATTTTCCTTTTCTAGGGTATGTGCTTGGCAGCCCTTCTGAAGATCTGTTGCTTGCATATGTGCAGATTAACTTCTGAGCTTTCCATTCTCCTCCACTGCTCTGTACCTGCCTTATGTCCTTATTGTGCTATCTTGATTGCTGGAGGAAGTGTGAAGTCTCAGATTTGTTCAAAGTTGTTCTGCCAATTTGTGTATTTTTTGGTATTCCATATGAATCTCAGAATTGTTTATTTCTCTTTCTTTAAAAGCACTTTTGAGATTATGATAAAGATGTCACTGAATACGCAAAGTCTGTTTTAGTGCCATGGACATTTATACACCATTAAGTTCTTTAATTTATAAATATAAGACGTTATCTGTTTCTTAATTATTTATCAGGCTTTGCTTTTGTTTAGAAATAATCTTTCTGATAAGTTTTTTTTCTATGTTTTACTCTTTTTAGTGCTATTAGAAATGGAACTATTTTCTTAGTTTCATGTCTGGATAAGTTATTGTTTGTTTATTAAAAACCCCTCATTTTCATGTTAGTGATCATGATAGTCAATCTTGCTTTTCAGTCTTATACATAGAGAGGAAGGAAGCTCAACTGAGAAACTGTTTCTGTCTGATTGGCTTATATAGGCATGTCTGTAGAACATTATCTTGACTGATGATATATGTGAGATAGCTCAGTACACGCTGGGTGTTGCAATTCCTGGTTTTGTGGTTTGGGTTGTATGACCAAACTTGCTGAGTGTGGGTAAGGGAAGCAAGCCAGAAGCCACCATTCCTCCATGGTCTTTCTTCAGTTGTTGCCTCCACGTTCCTGCATGAGTGCTTGTGCTGACTTCTTTTGGTAATCAACCATAACTATACTATAAGACAAGTAAATCCTTCCCTCCTTCAAGTCTGTTTCAGCCACTGTTTATCTCAGCAACAGAGAAGCACACCAAGACAATTATAAATTCTATATAGTTATTGAATGTTGAAAGTATTTTTTTTTAATTTTGCATCTTCACTGTAGCTCATATCACGATCAAAGAGATAGGTTTTCTGCGGCATCTGTGATTTGAACAACTTCTCTCCTTTCTTTTCCTCTTCCTCTTCTACTTCTTTTTTCATCTTCTCTTTGTTATATGCTTTGGCAGAGACCTTCAATTGTATGGTTCATGAAAGTTGTTACAATGAGCATCCCTTCTCAGAGAGGCTGAGAGGCACTTAATGAATTATTCAGCATCCTTAATAATCAGGGAAATGCAAATCAACGTGACCCTGAGAATCCACTGTACACTTGTAAAAGATTTTTAGGTTCCATTTTTATTTTCATGTATCTAGTTGTTCAGTTGGCCATCTCTCTCTTTACTGAATTGATTTATGAGAATAAAATTGAATTCATTATTTCCATTCACTTAGGGTCAGTCAGTTTCCCTTGGAAGTTTCTTTTTACTTTTATTTAAATAATTTGTGTTTCTTTCTTTTAAAATGGTATTTGTACTTTTAAAGAAATACTTCTCTCTATCTTCATGTCTTTGTCTTTGTTAGGAAAAAACTGACCATTCAGCTCAACTACAGTTATAAGCAAGAAGGGATCCTATATTGGAAAGTTCCTTTTGCTGTTATAGACAATGGGAGATCATACTTTGATGGACTCAGAAGTTGACCAGAACAATCTCTTGTTGCTCTGTCATTAGACAAAATAGTTATGTCAGCACGCTGGCTGATAAAAATTTCCCTTGCTTCTGGTTCCTCCAGATAGTGTTACCATGTATATTCTTCTATTCTTTCCATGTTCCCTGTGAGATAGAACAGAAATAGTCATATCATGTTTCTCTGAATTGTGAAGGTATATGAGCAAACTCATAAGTCTCTTCCTTTTTAGCACATACAGATGCTTAGGAAAGCCATTTGGGGGCAGGAAGAGTGAGCAAAATTTTTCACACTCTCATTCTTTTAATATACAAATAATAAAAATTCTGTTTTACTGAGAGCTACTCAAAGTTTCTCTTGCTTCTCCCATGGTTTCCAAAATATTTCCATTTTTTACTCTCGGCTCATTTGCAAGCAGGCCCTTCTCTAACTATTTATGACTGGAAAATGCCTGTCTCACCACATTTATCTTCCAGGAAATTTCATAACCCTAAAAATCAGGTTGTTTCTAGCAAAGATGCAAAGCACCTATCAATAATTGTTGTTATTGCTTTGTAACTATTTATATACATTCAATCATACAAAATCCAGTTACTTCTTATATTAGTTATCACACATGTAATACACAAATTCCAGATCTTGCCTAATAAAATGCCTGCACACATAAACTTTATACAGTTGTGCATTTATTATGGGGTAGATGAAGGTCACATGGTAAGTACATGTCAAACTTAAGAACAGAATGAGTAAGTCTTTAAGTGACTCTTTAATTTGATACTCTTACGACAAAATGTGTACTGCTCTCATTTTATTCACATCCTGTTGTTTTGTACCTTCATCATTTTGAGTTGTGTCTGTGTGTGTGTTGGTGTGTATGTGTGTATATGTGTGTGTATGTGTGTGTGTGTGTTTGTGCGCATGTGTGCATGTGCACATATATGATATTTATATACATTTTTCTGTTTGCTGATGGTATGCTTCACTTTTTCCCATGCTGGGTGATAGATATATAAATAGAAAGATATAAGATAGATATAAGAAAGATAGATGATACACACATGTTAAGTAAATAGATGATTAACAGATGGGTGATATTAAAATATGATTGATAGAGGTAGATGTCAGATAGAAGAAAGACAGTTGATAAATAGATGACATACAGTTCATGGATTACAGAAAGATGGTTAATAGATAGGTGATATGTGACTAGATCTATCATCTAACATTTCTTAATTTCTTTCATCACTATAATAAAATATTCACTGTAGATGTCTATCATTCTCTTTGTTAGGTTCTCTTCAAGATAAGTTTTACTTTCTATGGATAATGTGAACAAGATCATTATAATTATTGTTTACTATAAGTTTGCCCATGGTTTAATAGACCTTATGAGTAGCAAGTCTATATATATAAGAACATTTTTTATACAAGGTAATAATTTTTCTCCTTTCCAATTGAAATTCCTTCCTCGTTATTTTTGACTAGTTTATTGTTTCAGTAATTATAATTCTATGGACATTTTGTGCATAAATGCTAAAAATGGAAATCTCTTTGGTTATATCAATTGTGTGAGAAATAAAGGAAGACATTTTCAGGTATGCCACTCTTTACATGTATTTGCCAATAAAGAAATATAGAATTAATTTCTATATGTTTGAAAGGTTGTTTAATAATGTTAACTTTCTTATCACTCTTAGATACTAAGTTTTTATATATTTTTGCTCTTGTTTTAGTTTAGGTCTAAATTTCCTAAGTATAGTGTACAATTTTTTTAATTTACCTTATAGACATCCAAAGAACATGAGCTAGGAATCCTGTTTTTCTACACTAATGCCATTTTCTGGGGGCAACTTACTAGGAGATGGTAGCACAAAGGAGAGTCTTACTTTAAGAAAACTACATAATTGTTTATGGTAAGAGAGTCAAAAGTCAGTCTAAATTACCATCCTGTTTTATTTCTAAGAAATGTATTATAATATGTGTGTGTGTGTGTGTATGCTAACATATATTTCATAGTAAGCTACCGTAAAATATGAACTGTTGTCTTAGTCATGTTTTTTGTCTCACTATTGCTATGAAGAGATACCATGACCAAGACAACTCTTTATTTTACGATACACTTTTGCTGTTCCTATAGAAATATGAATTTAAAATATTAGTATTTTTGTTTCTAAAAGAAAACATCTTTGCATGATCACCAGTGAAATAGTTATTTTAATCCAAATGTCTACTGTCATCTGAAATAAAGTTATGCAATTTAAACAAATGGATGTGCACATATTCCTGTCCATCATTTATGCTAGTTTCTTACTAGTTACTTACTTACTCACTTACTAATTTTTCCAAGGCCTTAAGTGATGTTCGGTAAGCTCATAAGATATAATAAAAATCAATAAATAATGAACATAGTCTATGATAAGCTTAGAAAGAAGTACAACTCTTAAAATGAAAAGGGTTTAAATAGGGGCTTGGTTACAGTTCCAGAAGCATACTCCATTATCATTATGATAAAGACCATGGTGGTATGCCTGGTAGTGTAGCAGTAGCTGGAGTTACTTTCCGATCCACAGGTGGCAAGAAGAGAGAGAACTAGACCTGGCAAGGGCTGCTTCAATAAGGCTATTCTTAATTCTTCTTAAATGCGCCACTCCATGATGAGTAAAGATTCAAATACATGAGGCTATGGTGTCCATTTTAACTCAAAGCACCACGAGTTTCTTTTTATTTTTGAAACATACCATGATTTAATTATATAAATACCTAATTAATTTTGCTATTAATGCAGTAGGTAAAATTTTTAAATTATAAGTTAATAAGAGTGCATAGTCACTTATATGTTATTCATATCTTAATAAAGAGATTTAAAAGGAATAAAGGAGAAAAAGGACTGTGGATTGTGATAAATATACATCTCTCTCTCTCTCTCTCTCTCTCTCTCTCTCTCTCTCTCTCTCCAAACACATACACACACACACACACACACACACACACACACACTCCTCACACATATACCCTAATAGAATAACAATCTTCTTGAAGAAACACTACTGACACTGTAATGTGAAGTAGAAATCACTAATGAGTTGTAATTAAAAATAATACGTTGGGAGTTATACATATATTAATCAATTCTTATCAATCATATCCCTTATACTGCATCTTAATAACAACATCATGCATGACCACCAATACTATTTTACTGAACCAAATTTATTTCTAGCTAACTGTACATGACAGAACTTAAATTTATTTGTGATTTATTTGAAAATAGAATTTGATGAAGGACAAAATGACAAATTAAGGATTAATCTAAAATAAGCCTAAGAAATATATTCATAAGAATGTTGTGACTTGTGGAATGTTTTTGCATAGTAGAGAAACACTGAAAATCCTTGAGTAAAACAAAAATAATAGGAAAAGAACTGAAATTATTCCTATTTTTAGATTATAGGGTATTATACATGAGAGCTTACCACCAGAGCACTTCTAGAAACAATGGACAATGTCAGCAAAGTGGCAGCACACCAAAAAGAAAAGTCAGTAGCTTTCCCATATACCACCAACAAACACACTGAGAAATCAATTATTTTTATACTACTATTTACAGTAGCACCAATATCTTTGAGACAATAAAATACCTTTGAGTAAACTTGGTCAGAGCTGTTATGGAACTTCACAATGAAAATTTTACATATCCGAAAGAAGAGCTTGAGAAAGACTAGAAAATGGAAAGGGACCCTGTGTTCATGGATCTGTAGAAATAACATTTTGAAAATGACCATTGTAGCAAAACCAATTTGCAGAATCAATGCAACTTCTGTAAACATACCTATGACTGTCTCCATAGAATTAGAAATAAAAAAAATAAAAAAATTATAAAAGAAAGAAAATACTATAAAAGGTGAAAAGAGTCAGGACAGCCAAACGAATGCTGAACAGATAGAGGAATACTACTCAAGACTTCAAGATATATTGTTGATCTTTAGTTACAAAAGCAGTATGGTACCAAAACAAAAGTGTATATATTATATATATTATATATAAATTTAATATATATGTTATATAATATGTTTATGTGAATTTATAGTATACATTATATAAAATATTATATATATTTATATATAATTTTACATTGTTTTACATATATTATATTTTATGTAATATATTATATTTTAATGTGTATATTATTATATATAATATAATATATAAAATATAATATATATTATATTTTATATATTTTATATTTTATATAATATATGTAAAACAATGGAATAAAATAGTAAACCAAACCTGAGTATGAGTAACTATTGACATATGATATTCAATAAAGGGAAAAATTATAAAAGAGAAAAGATGGTGTCCTCAACAAATATTGCTGGGAAAACTGAATGTCCAGGTGAAGAAGAAAATTAGATGAATATCTGTCACTCCAATTTTATCCAAGACCTCAATTTGAATCCTGAAACACTAGAAGAAAACAAAGGCAATACTCTACAAGATACAGGTGTAGGAAAGACCTGTCTAAATAGGGCTCCATTTGCCCAGTAATTACAGACAAAGCCAACATTTGACCAAAAGGACAGTAAAAAAATTGAAATGATTTTGTGCAACAGAGGAAACAACGGAAAGAAGAAGAAAAACATGGAATGGAAGAGAATCTTTGGAAGATACACATCTAACAGAGATTCGTTACTCAGAACATAAAATGGATTCAGAAAGCAAAAGACAGGGAACCAAATGAAAAAATAAAAAATTTGTAAGGGATTTAAGCAAAAAATTCTCTATAAAAGAAATGAATTTGGCTAAGGTATACCTCAAATTTGTTCATCATATTTGCCAATAGGGAGCTGCAAATCAAAAGAGATTATTTTTATAGAGATTCTTATCTCCTCTCAGTCAGAATGGCTAAGATCAACATAAGAACTGCCAAGAAGGGATGGTTTGGGGGAAAGTGGAACCCTTATTCACTGTTGGTGCTGCTTGAGCTTCATCTTTTACAGCTGCACAGACTGACCCAAGAGGGCAGAGAAGGAACAAAGGAAAGACAAGCTTAATTACATGCAGGAAAAACTGGGATCAACTGGACCAGGATCCCTGATAAGGATTCTCTAGCACCTTTGAAGCTCGCCATGTTTATCGTCTCCAGTTGAACAGGGAGATGGTGTTAGAGCATATAACTGAATGAAGAAGGCAGGTTTTACTGTTTACAGCTAAGTCTAGGAAGCAGGTTTAGGTGATCTCAGTAGGAGCAATCTCTGTAGGTGAGCAGTCTTCAGGCTGGAAATACCCACAAGAGGGAAGGTAGGATAGACAATTTCTGAACACAACTATGAACACCCACACATGGGAAGAGGAAGGCTCTGATACCCCTGGTTATCTCACTGGAGTAAGCTCTTGCCATTTCCATGGGAATGATGTATCAGGGTTCTTGACACACCTGTGCTCAAGGCAACAGCTTGCATTCACTCAGAATTTAATTCACTCAGGGCTCCTACCATTCCCCATAGGTGAGAAATCAAATTGAGAAAATGCTCTGGAAATCAATATGGAAAAATCCTCAAAAAAAAATCTAAAAATAAATCTAGTGTAAGAGCAAGTTACATCACACCTTGACATGTGCCTAAAGAATGTATAGTTCCTTAGCAATACTCACTGCCACCTGTTTACAATACCCAGAAAATGGAAACAGTGTGGATAGCCTTCAAAAGATGAACTGATGGTGAAAACCTGTTTCTTATAAGAAATAAAATACAATTCAGATGTAAGTAAAAGTAAAATCATAATGTTTACAGATAAATGGATGGGGCTTGAAAAAAGCTATATTAATAGGGTTGACCCAGACCCAGAAAAACACTTCGACAAAGAAGCTTCTCTTTAGAGCAAGTGGAGAGCAGCATAGAAACCACAACTGGACACAATGCAGAGGGATGTCCAGCCTCGATACATTGAAATCGGCTCCTGCAATTATGGCTCACGAAACATTCTGGAAGAGGGGCTGGAAAAGATTTTAGCACCCAGAACACCAGAAAGTCTGTTATGAAGTGCTCTTTGCAATAAGTAGCTGCATAAAGTAGACCAGAAAAAATGGCAATATCAACAGACATGAGAAGATAAAAGGGAGAAAACTTCATGGATTTCACTCCTAATCAAAGAACTATAGATAACAAATGATATAGATAAGAACTGGTTTCTCCTACCCATCTGCCCCCAACATTGGTTATCTAATACAATGACAATTCCTAAACTATAAATACAAACAACAAGAACAGACCCAGCAGGCTTTAATCTACAGATTGTGCATACATTGATATACAGATATATGTGTATATTTATGTAACAATGATAATCAAAGAAAATTAGGCTATCAAACTTAGAGTGGAATGTGGGAGAGCTGGAGAGTTAAGAATATTTCAGAGCAGTTTAAGGGAGGAGAGGGAAATGGTAGTGATGTGATTCTATTATAACTAAAATGAAATTAAAATTTAAATCAATTATACTTACAAATGACATTGCCAAAATTTTTTTTCAAAAATCAATGTAACCGTGTTTTCTTTTGATGGCATTTGGATGGTATTAGTCATTTTTATCCTTCAGGCAAGAGATTTAAATCCATCACTCAATGGCTTTACAGAAAATGAGTATATTACTATTCTAGAATTCCATATGTGTTTACATATAAAATATCATAATCTCTTCATGATAGAAAAATATGATCCCTATTTCAAGCCTCAAATTATTAGTTTTTCCAGCCATCTTTCTTTTTCAGCCAAGGGAAAAGCAGCATGTTCTTTAAATATGTTTTTTATAATTATTAACTTAAATCGTAACTGTTCAATATAACAATGTCTTTAAGAACAATGGTTCTCTACTCGTGGGTCTCAATCTTTTGGGTTTGTATACTGGATATCATGTATATCAGACATTTATATTATAATTCATAACATTAGTAAAATTACAGCTACGAAATAGCAACAAAATAATTTTATGGTTGAGGTTCACCACAATATGAGAAGCATTTCTTTATATATTAGACATATTATTTATTTACATTTCAAGTATTATCCCCTTTCCCTGTTTCCCTTCTGCAAATCCCCTATCACATCCCCCTCACCTTGCTTCTGTGAGGGTGCTCCTCCTCCTACCCACTGCCACCTCACTGCCCTAGCATTCCCCTATACTGGAGCATCAAGCTCTCACAGGACCAAGGGCCTCCCCTAACATAGATGCCAGAGAAGGCTTCTTCGGCTCCTTTAGTCCTTCCCCTAACTCCTCCATTGGGGTCCCTGTCCTGAAGGCTGGCTGCCAGCATCTGCATCTGTGTTGGTCAGGATCTGGCAGAGCCTCTCAGGAGACAGCTGTATCAAGCTCCTATCAGCAAGTACTTCTTGGCATCTTCAATAGTGTCTGGGTTTGGTGTCTGCATGTGGGATGGATCGCTAGGTGGGGCAGTCTCTGGATGGCCTTTCCTTCAGTCACTGCTCCACTCCTTTTCCCTGTATTTCCTTTGGACAGGAGCAATTCTGGGTTAAAATTTTGGAGATGGGTGGCTGGTCCCATGCCTCCACCGGGGGCCATGCCTAACCCTGGATATGGTCTCGACAGTTTCTCCCTCCCCTTGTGGTGTAGATCTTTGCTTTTTCACACCATTATGGTGTTTGAGAATCATTGTCTCATAAGAAACATGTAAACAACATAAATTTCCCCATTTTATTGCTCAGTTTTGCCACCCCTAAATTTATATTTCTTTTGGAAATGTAACTGTTAAAAAAGTCTCCTAAATATTTCTTTATAAAGTTGACAAACATGTTTGATAAGCATCTGTATTGTGTTCTGGAATGATTACACATAATTATCTATACAGTGTTCATTGAATTTAATATTCACAAAGACCATGGTGGGAACCGTAAATGGCAGCAACTTGAATCTCATGCATTTACTAAGGAAATTATGCAATATTTTTTTGGCGGGGGTTCTTTTTTGTTATTTTCTAAATTCTTTGTTTACATTCCAAATGCTTTCCCCTTTCCCACTTCCCCCCTCCCCATATGTCCCATAATCCCTCTTCTCTCCACCCATTCTCCAATCACCTCCCTCCTTTTTCTGTCCTGGTACTCTCCTACAATGCTGGATCAAGCCTTTCCAGGATCAGGGCCCTCTCCTTACTTCTTCATGGGAGGCATTTAATATGCTAATTGGGTCTTGGGTATTCAGAGATTCTGGGCTAATTAATATCCACTTATCAGTGATTGCATTCCATGTGTATTATTTTGTGATTGGGTTACCTCACTTAGGCTGATATTTTCCAGTTTCAACCATTTGCCTAAAAATTTCATGAATTCATTGTTTTTAATTGCTGAGTAGTATTCCATTGTATAAATAAACCACATTTTCTGTATCCATTCCTCCATTGAGAGACATCTGGGTTCTTTCCAGCTTCTGGCTATTATAAATAAGGTTGCTATGAACATAGTGGAGCATGTGTCCTTATTGCATTCTGGGAAATCCTCTGGGTATATGCCCAAGAGAGTTATAGCAGGGTCCTCCAGAAGTGTCATGTCCAGTTTTCTGAGGAAACACCAGACTGATTTCCATAGTGGTTGTACTATCTTGCAATCCCACCAGCAGTGGAGGAGTTTTCCTCTTTCTTCACATCCTCGCCAATACCTGCTGTCTCCTGAGTTTTTAATGTTAGCCATTCTGACTGGTGTGAGGTGAAATCTCAGGGTTGTTTTGATTTGCATTTCCCTAATCACTAATGATGTTGAGCATTTCTTAAGAGGTCACCATGCAGAAGAATGAGAATTTATCCATTCTTATCTCCTTGTACTAAGCTCAACTTTAAGTGGATCAAGAACCTCCACATAAAACCTGACACACTGAAACTAATAGAAAAGAAACTGGGGAAAACCCTTGAAGACATGGGCACAGGGGAAAGTTCCTGAACAGAACACCAATAGCTTTTGCTCTAAGATCAAGAATTGACAAATGGGACCTCATAAAACTACAAAGTTTCTGTAAGGCAAAGGACACTTTCAAAAGGACAAAACAGCAACCAACAAATTGGGAAAAGTTCTTCACCAACCCTACATCCGATAGAGGGCTAATATCCAATATATATAAAGAACTCAAGAAGTTAGACCCCGGGGATCCTAATAACCCTATTAAAATGGGGTACAGATCTAAGCAAAGAATTTTCACCTGAATAAATTCGGATGGCTGAGAAGCACCTTAAGAAATGCAATATTGTTTTTTATTGTGTATTTTTAAATAAAAGCTTTGCTATAGCACCTGGGCTAGTCTCAAACTTGCAAGAATCTTTTCTAAGCTGTTTTAAGTCTTTGTAGATTACAGTTGTAAGCCACTATTCCTAAAATGAAATGTGCTTTTGATTTAGCCTCAGCTTTGGCATCCAGTGTTCATACTTCTTTGCTATCACTTCCCCAGTTATTGACACTGCTCCATATTACAGAGTATCCTGTTAAACGCCATAATAGCACATTGAAATGCAATTTTTGAGGATGTTGTACATATGTACAATGTGTTTTGACTAAATATACCCCAATTCCTCTCCCCTTCTAGGGTCCTTTCTAACCTTCAATCACTTTTTTTTTGCAAGTTGAAGGTCTTTCTTTTTAAATCTGTCTCTATGTCTCTCTATATCTGTCTGTTTCCGTGTCACCGTGTCTATGTCTCTCAGTCTCTTTGTCGTCACTGTGTCTGTGTCTCAATCTCTTTCTTTCCCTCTGTCTCTCTCTGTGTCTCTCTCTCTCTCTGTCTCTCTCTCTCTGTTTCTCTCCCTGTCTCTGTCTCTGTCTGTCTGTCTGTCTCTCTCTCTCTGTCTCTCATTTTAGAAGCTGCAGATTCCACTCATTATTGCCTCTGATGAACAAGAATATGGAATACCTGTTGGAGATGGGTAGACTTTCAGGGCTACACACCCGAAGAAAACTCATTCGTATCCCCTATCTGTCAATAACTTCTCAGCCAAGAGTTACTTGTCATGAGACCGCCACACCTAGTGTGCTGTTCCACTGGGTTGTTCTTGTGCAGGTCTTGTACATACAGTCAATCTACAGTGTGATCAATAATGAACTAATGTCCATGTTTTACATGCATGCCATAGAAAAATTGTTTCATATATCTATTAACTATTCTTTTGAGTAATATATATTTCCATTGAGCTGTTCCTTCATGAAACATGTAATATCATTAGTTAAATACTTACACCTTATTAGCACAATATATTGATAAAATTTCCTGTGACTATATTATGAGTATGATATATCATGTCTACCCTCCCATCATTTCTCAAAAGAATTACAATTGAAATTCATTTTCTACAGGTTACTTCAAGTTACCATGTAGTTCAGTGACTAATCACCATGTTACTTGCAATTTTTATATCTTGTAGGCCTGCAGTTTAAAAGACAGAAATAATCAGATAATTAGTCTTTGATTACATAGTACTCACCCTGTTCTTAAGTGTACTTAAATGGTCAATAATTACCATGTAATTACACAGCAATTATCGTACATTCACACCACCGCATGTAAGGCAATGTTAGTGATTTCATTCTCTGTGTTTAGGAATTCGTGACTCAGTCACAGAAAGGTTACTGCAGGCTGCACTGTGGCAAAAACTGTCTGAGAAAGTAAGATGTTCTGGAGCGCTAAAGTAGCTTTCAGTAAAATGGCTAAGTCTATTCAGAGAAAGTTGTAGAGCCTGGCTTGTAAGACTTCAAAATATCAAATATAGAACCTCAATTGAAACAGAAAACAAAAGGCTTAGAACCAGCTATTGAAATGTTTTTAAAATCTGTAAATCCGTTCTGTTCAGAAGGATACCTTTCCTTTAAGTTATCTTTTAATTTTACACAATGATGCTAATGGATTCCTTAATATCAAGTATTACAAAGTTGACACACTGTTACTCTCACTTCCACATATCAGCCATAGTTATGTTTTAACACCTGGCACTGCCACAAAAGATCATAGTACTATTTTTATTGAGGTTTTGCATGGTGTGAATTGACAGCTTTCCACTCTGGGATTAAGGAAGTTTTAGAAATGAATATCCATATTATGTCTTCCTATCATGCTACCCCATTTATTAACTGTATAATGTTTTATATTTAAATGTGCTTCTCTTTATTTCAGCTGTATTTCATTGAAGAAGTGGGATTACTCCTGCCACCAAAAACAAAACCTTAAACTACCAAAAATCATGCCATTTCAGACAATATAAGACATATACTTTCTTTCTGGTTTTTTGTTTTATTTTGTTTTGTTTTTGTAAGTGATAGCTCCAAGTGGAGTAATTTATTTTATTTATAAAAGAAATAAATCAATGATTAAAATACAGTCAGTAATCAGGGAGATAAATATGAAAGTAGTAACATTGATATTATAAGATATATATACCTTGTCTGAAAAACGAGTGACTGCATGTAAACATTTCCCAATCTGTTGAATGGTGATGAAGCACGCCCATAAATTACCTAGCTACGGTGTAACCATCAAGATACTAGATAAAACATGACTTGGAATGGTAGATCATGTACTTTGGAAAATAACAATTTTAGAACATTGTTTAAGAGACTATTCTTTGGCACTAAAGACTAAATAAAAGTGTTTACTATAAACACCAAAGCAAAATTGAAAACTGTAAAAGTAATGGTTACAATATGAAAATTTGGTTGTATTATAAAATTAGAAAAATAATGAAAACTATCTTGATTATAACTTTTTTAAAAAAATAGGTATATTCTTTATTTACACTTCAAATGCTGTCTCCTTTCCTGGATCCCCCTCCCTCCAAAATCCCGTAAGCTATCTCCCCTTCCCCAATCAACCCACCCCTGCTTCCCTGTCCTTGTATTCCTTTACACTACGGTATCAAGTCTTTCCAGGACCAAAGGCCTCTCCCCCATTTGGTGTCCAACAAGATCATCCTCTGCTGCCAATGTGTCTGCGGCCATGGGTAACTCCAAGTGTACTCTTTGGTTGATGGTTTTGTCCCTGGGAGCTCTGGGAGTACTTGGTGACTCATATTGTTGTTCCTCCTATGGCGCTGCAAACCCCTTCAGTTCCTTGGTCCTTTCTCTATCTCATCCATTGGGGACCCTGTGCTCAGTTCAATGGCTGGCTGAGAGTGTCCCCTTCTGTATCTGTCATACATTAGCAGAGCCTCCCAGGTGACAGCTATATCCGGCACCCGTCAGCAAAGCACTTGTAGGCATCCACAATAGTGTCTGGTTTTTGTAACTGTATATGGAATGGATTCCTAGGTGGGGTAGTATCTGGATGGTCTTTCCTTCAGACTCTGCTCCACACTTTGTCTCTGTATCTCCTTCTGTGGATATTTTGTTCCTCCTTCTAAGAAGGACTAATACCCCCCAGAAGCTGATTATAACTTTTCAAAAAGATCTGCAGAGGCTCTGAAAAGGATGTCATATGATATCAAATGTCTTCCATGTGAAGGCTTTATCTTTGCTACATGAAAGTCTTCCCTTTTCAGTCTCTCACTTTCTCCAATCCTTTCCTGCTTTTGACTACTTTATTCAACATTCTCTTTATTATTATTATTATTATTATTTTCTTTATTTACATTTATTTTTAGATATTTTCTTTATTTACAATTCTAATTTTATCCCCTTTCCTTATTTATCCTCTGAAAATCCCCCCATCCTATTCCCCCTCCTCTTGCTCACTAACCCACCTAATCCCGCTTTCTTGCCCTGGCATTCCCCTACACTGGGACAACTACCCTTCACAGGACCAAGGGCCTCTCCTCTCATTGATGTCCAACAAGGCCATCCTCTGCTACATATGCAGCTGGAGCCATGGGTACCTCCAACTCTTTGGTTGGTGGTTTAGTCCCTAGGAGCTCTAGGGGTACTGGTTGGTTCATATTGTTGTTCCTCCTATCGATCTGCAAATCCCTTCAGCTCCTTGGTACCTTTCTCTAGCTCCTCCATTGGGGGCCCTGTGCTCAGTCCAGTGGTTGGCTGAGAGCATCTCTTTCTGTATCAGTTAGGATCTGGCAGAGCCTCTCAGGAGACAGCTGTATCAGGCTCCTGTCCACAAGCACTTGGCATCCACATTAGTGTCTGGGATTGGTAACCGTATAGAGGATGGATCCCTAGGTGGCACAGTCTCTGGATAGTCTTTCCTTCAGTCTTTGCTCCAAACTTTGTCTCTGTATCTCCTCCCATGGGTATTTTGTTTCCCCTTTTAAGAAGGACCAAAGAATCCACTTGGTCTTTCTTCTTCTTGAGTTTCATGTGGTCTATGAATTGTATCTTGGGTACTCTGAGTGAATTGTATCTTGGGTAGTCTGAGATTCTGAGCTAATATTCGCTTATCAGTGAGTGCATACTATGTGTGTTCTTTGAGTAACCATGTGATTGGGTTACTTCATTCAAGTTGATATTTTCTAGTTCCATCCCTTTGCCTAAGAATTTCATGAATTCGTTGTGTAAATGTACCACATTTTTTGTATCCATTACTCTTTCTAGGAACATCTGGGTTCCTTCTGGCTTCTGGCTATTATAAATAAGGTTGCTATGAACATAGTGTAGCATGTGTTCTTATTACATGTTGGAGAATCTTCTAGGTATATGCCCAGGAGTGGTATAGCTAGGTCCTCCAGTATTACTATTTTCAATTTTCTGAGGAACTGCCAAACATATTTCCAGAGTGCTTACACCAGCTTGCAATCCCATCACACTCTTTCTTGAAACTTCAAAAATAATTTACATGTGTCCAAGCATATTTCATGGAACTAAATTAAGTTGAAAATTGTTTAAAGCAATTATTATATCCCTTAGTAATGTTTACAAATTCGTTAATTTGCTGCCTTTTTGAATATTTAATTAACTTAGTCTAGCCCTTAAGTTCTCAAATAGTATCCAACAGTAAATTCTCATGTTTCAGATCACTCTACAAAATTGATTTACATGTAATTTAAACTGTTATAGTAAAGAAGAGTAGTGTTTACCATTCAAATAGTCAAAATACATTAATTCCTAAATTATGAAATGGATACTATTTTTAAATTCAGGAATAGTAAGAATCAGACTTATATTCATATTCAGTTTTTATATATCAATAGAGACATGCTCATAGGAGTCCCCTGACATAAATGTACACACATACGAGTAAAACATGAAGGCGCTGTCTAGACATCTATAGCACCAGGGATTGCTATTGCATTACCATTGAATTTAGTAAGTGATCATGTTTTATGTTGGATGATGTCATGCCTTACCAATTTCCAAATGTTTTATAAAGTATCTTTTGAATCTGATAAATTTAACAAAGGGATTATAAAAATCTTGACAGTATTTAGGCAACTGCTAGAACATTTATTCAAAACATTTGATTATTCAGTAATACCTTGACACTTAATAAATTAGAATAACTCATAATAATTAGTATCCATTAATTTATATACATATATGTATATTATATAATAATATATATTATTTATATAGCACTTTAATAGTTTGAAACTCAATTCTAATTGTTTTTTTTCCTTTATAGAAAATATCTTTGCTTTTCCTCACATAATATATTCTAATTATGACATCCAATCTTGTGGAATAGGCCTCAAGTCATATCAGATATCGGTTGGTCACTCCCACAAGCTTTGTGGCAATGTGTACTAGCATAATGTACAGGCAGGAGAGCACTGTAGTTCAAAGTGTTTGTGCCTCAGTTAATGTTTCATTTTACTTTGGTAGTGTGCAGAGTAACTTCCTATACTAAAGAAACTAGGCACTATGTATGAAGATACTCTGTAGGCATCATGTTGACTTCTCTACACAAGAACACAATAAGTTGTATAGGTTTTGTCTTCATTAATAGAAAAATTTCATCTGTTTGTGGATAACTAACCATTGTCTTAGCATTAGCCTGGATTGTTTGGGGATGTCATAGGACAACTCATTTAAAGGTAACCCAATCCCAGTCCTGATAGCCTCATTGGTGGCATGAGATGTCCAATTGGGGCTTTGTCTAGCTCATTATTTTGGGATTTCATTTAGATCACCTCCACACACAGGCACACACAGAGACACACACACATACATAATAAACATATATGTTTGTAATATATACATATATATATAATCTTCAATTGTAATAAGTTTTTATATTACCCATCAAATAGCCTTTAATTTTATCTGTTCCTCCTTGTATTCCCTCTGTCATCCCTCTCTTCCCTCCTGCTTAATCCCCCTGACCCAATCTCACCCAACTCCCAACCATCCATAACTATCTATACTATTTCCCCTTCCTAGGAAGAGCTATCTGTCCTGTCCCACCCAAGTCCCTCTCTAATATCTCTAATATTTCTTTAGGTTTCCTGCAAATGTAATTCAGTTATAGCAGAAAATGCTAATGTATGATAGGCCGAATAAAGGATTTTCTCCCAGTACACTTATGGCTGGGTATATGTCTTTAGAAGGCCAGTTAAATAACTTGGTTTAATGACAATTAAGCTAGAAGCATAATTCTATTAATGAATGGTAAGCAAGATATAGTCATGCTTCTAAAGATGAAATAAAGTTACCTGAGAGCAATGCTAAAATTATATAGTATCAAGGGAGAGAGAGAGAGAGAGAGAGAGAGAGAGAGAGAGAGAGAGAGAGAGAGAGAGAGAGAGAGAGGTGGGGAAGACACACTAAGGGAACAATATTTATTTATATAAAAGAGTGAGTGTAGTATTTATGTGATCAATTTTAGTTGCCATATGTGAAGAATTTAATTCATCTTTTCTCCAATATAAACTGCATTTATTGAAGAAAAGATCAAAGTAAATTGGCTGAAATATATTGGCTGGCATGCTACCACTTTTCAAGGTGGGCTAGGAAGTTGTTTTTTAAAACTGGTCCATTTTTGGTAACTCTCACAGGGATTTTAACATTCAACATTTGATACTTAAAATTATTTTGTCTATTTTATTTAGAAAATATTTTAGTAGATGCATACCTGTAATCCAAGTATGTTAGCAAACAAGGCCTGTACAGAAATTTGAGTATGGTGTAAGCTTCATAGTTGGATTACACTTTGATATACTATATTAAAAGTTGATTGGAGAGAAAAAAGATTTATTTACTTTCTTATTTTGCTTTAGAACACATTATTTAGTTGAAGTCCTTTGCAAAGTAATTGGAATTCAGACAGATTCAAAGTAGGTCTCACTACTTTACAGCATCTGTTTATGATAGACGTGACTTTCCCTTCAAAGAGACCTAATGATATCAGGAAGTAATTTTGTATTCAGTATAGTGGGGAGGGAAATGCTAGTAGTATTTTATGTGACCAGGGATGCTACTAACCAATAAATATAATACAGCAGTGTACTGTGCGGCTATCCAGAACAAAATGGGTCAACTTTAAAGGTCCATGGTGCTGACATTTAAAAGTTCCAGTCTGAAGGAATGAGGTCACATAGTGCATGATAATGTCTAGCTGATACCATAGAAATATAAGGAATGCATTTTACATCATCATTAGTCCAAACATTATCACAAAAAATACTATGCTATGGGTTAGGAGACATACATTTAGTTAATGCTCTAAGAACTATATCATATTAATTCTAAATTCATATTTAGTCTGCATGACTATAGGGAAAGCTAAACCAATTTTTAGCATTGTTAAACGTCATCCTATGTTAATTTTCTTAATTACTTAAAATTCTAATTTTAGTATTTTTTCTTTCTGACCTCATTATACTTTTCAAATACCATTCCTTCACAATTTAACTTTACAAACCTAGTTTGTATAGCATCTACACCTTAATATGTACTAGAAAATACATTAGGGTAGTCATTCACTGTGTGAATAATGTTAAAAATTAAAATATCCTTTTCTATCACAAAATGAAATTATTTTACTTTCACTACTAATTTTTTCAAAAATTGTATCCTTTATGTGGTAACTGGGTCATCACTTCTTGCCTGCTATCAATAGAATTATGTGTCTAATTTAAAGGTCATTAGACCCAGTCACTTAGTGACCTGCCAAGGGCATGCACCCAATCATTAGACTAACAGGAGAGTATCCCGTATTGGGCAGAATGAATTTTTTTTCTGCCTCTTAATGAAGACAACTTGATAACACTCTTCACAAGGCAGGGTACAAATGTAGCAGAAGAGTATAATTTCCAGAGCAGCCATTGCTTGGCCATAAGAGTCAGGCCTAACCACACAGTCTCCTTACTCATTTGAACAAAAGTCACACACACACACACACACACACACACACACACACACTCCTCAGCTTCCCTGACAGAAACAAAGATGAAGTTTGGAATCTTTCAGACAACAAAGTTTGATCTGGCTTGGAAGGGTTATCAGCTTAAGGGAGATGGAATAGACAAATGAAGAAAAAGTTGCTTGACTGTCTGAGGAGTGATTGTGTTATTTGCATCCATGGCAAAGTCACCAAAGCAAAGAGGTTCAAGTAGTAATTTAAAAATTTGAAACTTTTTTTTAAGTTTTGGAATCATGCAACTATACCAAAGGGAGAGAAGCTTTGACACTTGACATCTGTAACCAGTCATTCCACATCTGTGCACTTGTACCTCCTGCTCTGCTTTTCTTTTCTTTTCTATTTTCAAGTTTCATTATAGTATAATTACTTCATTCTTCCTCCTCCGCCCTCATGGTCTTCCTGAATTCCTTTTAAATTCATGTTCTCAAATTCGTTAATTATTTTATACATATATAAATATGTATAAAATATGTATAATTATTTTATACATATATACATATATATATGGGGGAACTTAATATATATATGTGTGTGTGTAAGATATGTGTGGGTAAATACATAATAATAAAATAATAATATATAATATATGTGGGTAAACATATATGATTTACAAATAATATAAATTTGGTGAGTTCACTTACTGTCATATGTATATTTGTATTTTTATGACTACTTGGGATTGGATAAATATGTATATTACTTAAGTCTTAAAAAGGCTAATTCTCCATGGTTCAACAAATTTTAAATCTCAAAAATAATGTTATTCTATTTGCATTTATTGAATGTGTCATTCCGATCACTAAAGTCATTTTGTTTACTATGAAGATATTAGTTTACATGATACCTAATACTAATATTCATCTCTCAATACTTTGGGGAGTATAGTAAAAAGAGATAACATAATCAAATTTGAAGTATTTTTATTTAGTAAGGGCATAATTCACAGACTATTTCAGCACGGTGGGGGGGGGGGGGGTGGATGAAAGATAGAACAAGAGACAAAAAGAGTGAAAGACATACTTGCCACCAAGGAGAGAGTGAGATTTTACTACCTCATTGTTCTGATGTGGGACTAGGAATCTTCATCTCAACCCAGAGGCAGAAAGGCACTGAAGCCAGTGCACTGAAAATGCTGTCTTGCTAGAGAAGTGAAGATTTTGATTTTCAAATTAAACATTATACTAGGACACAATTTCTAACAAATGTGAGACCAACACTGCAGCTATATTTTAATATAACAATATTTGATACGAACATTTAATAAGTAATCAATTTCTCTGGCTTCATTAAACAGATGACAAACAAACTATCTGGTATGTAAGTATAAGGAGATAACAAAATTCCCAGTTTATCTGATATGTCTGTGTGCATTCCTACAGAACTAGGAATAATATAGTATATGATTTACATGTGGATACAATGCAAAAAGAATTAATATTTAAATATAAGTTGGGTATAATACACAGAGTTGCTTAAATACAGTATATTACACAGTTAGGAGACAAACACTGATGTGTTCATGTTAATCCTAAAGTTCTTCCTACTGCTACAAATAATATCTCATATAAATGCATTCAAAACTGCCTTTTTAGTAATATGTGTATACAACCATTGTTTGTAGAATGCACAAGAATAATCTCTCAACAATATATCATAGATATCCATGATATTATTTATAAATACAACAGATTATAATGCAAATACATATGTTTATAAGTGATCTTGTTTTTTGATAGAATTTTAGTAAAAATACCCTCCCAGGAATTCTGAGCTTACTACATGAAAGGCTATGCTGTGGTCTATTAAACATTATGAAGGCCTTGCTTCCAGCTATATGTCATGAAGCTATGTTTAGGGAGTCAAGAAGATAACCCTGGCCAGCATGTCAGGAATCTAGCTACAAGCTACTAGAAGATTACTTCTAAGGAAATGTCATATGTTTACACTTAGAGAGTTTCTGTGTTACTTTTTCTGAAAAAATTATATAAAATGCACTATAGTTAGAAAAGCAATTACTGTATAATAAGTTTTAATTTCAGCATATATTTTAAAAGAATTTGTTATATCAGAAAGGAATATATTTAGAAGGATAACCACTTGATCTGATTCATAACATTCCAGTATTGAAATTTCTCATCTATTTTATGGTCAATAATTACTGACTAAATAGTATAATTCTAAATCTCCTGGCCTTGGGGACCATAATATCCTATAAGTCAGGTTTAGAGTCAATGCTGTCATTACATTTTCCAGCAAAATGGAATCAGCTTCATGTGTTCTACCTTTGCACAAGAAGAGGACAACTGTTTCTTAGTTCAGTTAAATATCTTTTTATTTTTCAATAATCTCATGCAAAACAATCAAAAGGTAATGGATAGCATGCTGAAGCAAGGAAGTGACAAGACCCTCTTCTTCACAGTTAGTAGCTTAACACACGTGTCACAATCAAGTAGTACTTAACTTATAGAACTCAACAAAATATACAAGATCCATATACAAAATGTTTGTTCATGAATTCATTTTTCACTTAAATACAGCATGAATCTGTCTCCTCTTTCCTGAGGGCATACTCCAATGAATCCTGTCTGATTGTATCCATGTAGAAGATCAACTAGAGAGGCGATCTGTAATGCCTCTAACTATGGTTTATCTGGTCAGGAATACTTCCAACTGAAGAATTCCAGTATATCTCAGGGACATGCAAACAAGAGAGGAGCACTCTTTCATTAGACTTGGTGTGTGGGCCTACATGAGTAGATGGCATGGACAGGACTCTCTGACAAGAACAGTATTCTTTATATTCAAGCATCCGTAAGATATTTTGCAGTGGAAATCAGTTGTTGTTCCATAAATGGAGTCTCAATAATAGAATATAATATACTCCATATTAGGTGCTACTCAGATTCAAACAAAAGCACAATAAATATTCATATCAGTATGAGATCTGGGTAATGTGTAGCAACTATGCACAGTGCTTCTAATACTTGCTGATCACAGAGAAAATTATACACACATACATTATATATATATATATATATACACTAATAGATTGAAAATGAACCCCATACACACACATACACACACACACACACACACACACACACACACACACAATATGACTCAATCCTCTCTAGAGGAAATTTCATACTGGAAATACATCACATGGGAAATAACACAAACCTAACCGGAAAACCCTAAATAAGAAATACATGTCTAACAAAGCAAAGAAAGTAATGGACATTAGAGCAGAATCAAATGTCATCACAAAAAAGGAAGAAAAAGAACAGTGAAATGATTTGAAAATTATTCAATACAGTGAATAAAGCAGACAAAATTCTAGCTAGAGAGGTTAAAAGTGAGAGAAAACTAGTTACCAAAATTAATAATTATTGTTACTGAGAGTAAAATAATTTCTACAGAAACATGTGAAAGTGTACTTTTATGTTTGTAAATGTAGCTTAAACACACTACAAAACTAAGGTCCTTATATTTAAAATTAATATATCAACATCCAATAAAATTGTAATTATTCTTTAAAATATTCCAAATAAGAAAATAATAAGATAATCCAGAATGGATTTTTAAGTTCATTTATACACTAATATATAGACTTTCTAAATTGTAAAAGTAATTATCCTTTCTAAAGATTAATTATTATTATTATTTTATTTTTTTCTTGTTATTTTTTCTTTGATATATTCTTTATTTACATTTCTAGTGATTTTCCCTTTCCTGGATCCTCCCTCCCCTAAAGTCCCATAAGTCCTTTTCCCTCCCCCGTTCCCCAATCCAACCCTTCCCACTTCCCTGTCCTGGTATTCCCTTACATTGTTGCACTGAGCTTTTCCAGGACTGAGGGCCACTCCTTTCTTCTTCTTGGGCATCATTTGTATGTGCATTGTGTCTTGGGTATTCCAAGCTTCTAGACTAATATCCAGTTATCAGTGGGTACATACCATGAGTGTTCTTTTGAGACTGTGTTCTTTTGGTTACCTCACTTAGGATGATGTTCTCCATTTCCATCCATTTGTCTAAGAATTTCATGAATTCGATATTTCTAATGGCTGTATACTACTCCATTGTGTATATATACCACATTTTCTGTATCCATTCCTCCAGTGATGGACATCTGGGTTCTTTCCAGCTTCTGGCTATTATAAATACGGCTGCTATGAACATAGTGGAGCATGTGTCCTTATTACATGCTGGAAAATCCTCTGGGAATATGCCCAGGAGTGTTATAGCAGTGTCCTCTGGAAGTATCATTTCCAGTTTTCTGAGGAACTGCCAGACTGATTTCCAGAGTAGTAGTACCAGCTTGCAACCCCACCAGCAGAGGAGGAGTGTTCCTCTTTCTCCACATCCTCACCAGCACTTGTTGTCTCATGACTTTTTGATCTTAGCTATTCTAACTGGTGTATGGTGAAATCTCAGGGTTGTTTTGATTTGCATTTCCCTGATGAGTAAGGATGTTGAACATTTCTTTAGGTGCTTTTCAGCCATTTAATATTCCTCAGGTGAAAATTCTTTGTTTAGCTCTGTACCCCATTTTTTAATGGGGGTATTTGGCTCTCTGGAGTCTACCCTCTTGAGTTCTTTGTATATCTTGGATATAATCCCTCTGTTGGATGTAGTGTTGGTAAGATCTTTTCCCAATTTGTTGGTTGCCATTTTGTCCTATTATTATTTTAAATTGTGTTTATATCTCTGTGCCTGTGTGTGGTATTCTCACATGTGTATGGTGTCTGTAAAGTTCAGATGTGTCTGATAGCCTAAGATAGAGTTACACATGTTTTGGAGCCTTGTGACTTTTTTCCAGCACCTAAAAACAATTTCTATCTATTAATAGTAATGACTAACAAACAAATCTGAAGTACACAAATAATGTGAAATGATATTTCACCATAATAGGTATTTTCAAAATTTGTGTTCTTGTTAAACAGTGAATAATATTATTTATTATTAGTGTACCTTAGAATTATAGTGTGAACGTATATATGGTGAATTATACTTATAATCCCAGGACTTGTGTAGACAGAGGCAAGTCTAGGTTAAATATCATAATGACCTTAATAATGTTGTTCAAATTTTAATTATTTGTTCTACTTCATTAAAACAGCCAACATGTTGATTGGTACATCTCAAACTGCAGTCTGTGGAAATATGCTAGATATACAAGATACTAGATCCTTTTCCAAATCTATGAGGATATCTGGGCACCAGAGCAGGCAGTGTGTGTTTTAACCAGCTCTCTGATAGACACTGCCACAATTTACATATAGCAGCCACAAAACTTATAGATTTCCTCTTTTCTTTGACACATAATTTCCTGCAACCAAAAATAACTTATAAAATTTTAAAGTATGGAATTAATAATTATTTTAAATAACAATGTTACACATAAAATGTGTACTTTCATAAAACATAGCAATACTTGTGTGCCATACTGTAGGATAGAGCTAAGACACTGACACTGAAGACCCCTGGAGAGTATTCATTCTTTCTCAGGAACACATAACTCTCTTCACAATCTTTGTGTCCTCTTCTAGGTCTGAAATTGCTTGTTACTGTATTTTTCTTGTAGTTTCCCTTTCTGATTCTTATACTGAGATTTCAAAGCAACAGATTCTGAGAGTAATATCTTATATAGTTCACTTGTGTTCATTAGTTTTGTTTGGTGTTACATTGCTCTGTTTTGTTTTATTAACTTGGCACACACTAAAGACAATTGGAAAGAAGACATCTCTGATGAGGAATTGCTCCCCATCTGATTGCTCTGTGGACAAGTCTTTAGGGCTTTTTCTTGATTTCTGTTAATAGAGACAAATCTTGGAAAGTTGATCATAGGCTGTATAACGTAAGAGTTAAACATGCATTTGTGTGTGATTACGTAGGAAGAGGTCCTACATTATGTCTGCTCCAATAGATTTCTGCCTTCAGTTTCTCCCCTGACTTCCCTCAGTGATGGATTATGGGGAGTAAGAGTAAGCCAACAACTCTGTCCCCCTACTTGGTTTCTGCCAGCTGTTATCATAGCAACAAAAGGGAGAGTAGAATATTCAGATGATGAAACAATTTGTTTTTCTCATAAAAGTACTCTAACTATTCCACACTAGTAATTTCTAGTGAGATGTCACTTTACAATTCTGAAATAATTCTATTATTCAAACATAATCCTAGTAGATTTCAGAAAATAGTCAAAATGATTTTCAAATAATGTAGTGACAACGAGTTTGATAGGTAGAATGCAGGAATGTTGTTTGATTGCTTTAATGCTGGAACTTTAGAATGTATTACATTCCCTTGTGGACTGGCTGGTTTTGTGTGTCAACTTGACACAAACAAGCTGGAGTTATCACAGAGGAAGGAGCTTCAGTTAGGTAAATGCCTCCATGAGATCCAGCTGTAAGGCATTTTCTCAAATAGTGATCAAGGTGGGTAGGGCCCACAGTGGGTGTTGCCATCCCTGGTCTGGTGCTCTTGCATTCTATAAGAAAGCAAACTGAGCAAGCCAAAGCAAGCAAGCCAGAAGAAACATCTCTCTGTGGCCTCTGCATCAGCTCCTGCCTCCTGCCCTGTGTGAGTTCCAGTCCTGCCGTCCATTGGCGATGAACAGCAATGTGACTGTGTAAGCCTATTAAAACCTTTCCTCCCCAAATTGCTTCTTGGTCATGATGTTTGTGCAGGAATAGAAACCCTGACTAAGACACCTTGATATGGAGATCTCTGGATAACATATCTCAATCATTTATTTAAGTAGTCAATACAAAATTTGATAGAAATACACACGGCTTAATAAAATTTAATTATTAGGTGATTTGGATTATTCGTTCCCGTTTTTTGTTTGTTTGTTTTTTCATGTATTCAGAATAGTAGGGCAAATGAGTTTGATCTGCCTGTCACAAATGCCAGCAACACAATCCATCTGAAAGCAAAAAACTTGGCTTTTTATTATAGGACCTTGCAAATAATCACAAAACCTGCTATAATCAATATCATCAGAGATTTGGAGGAATACCTATATGAAAGGTGATTCAATAAAAATAATTGAATAATCATATATGTTAAATTGCATTTATGATTTTATCTGCAGATTGTTTCTCATGATATTCAAGGGATGAACACTTAAAAAATGAATACTGGTATTTGTTAACTTTTCTACCTCTAAAATTGAAATGTTTTTTTTTTTTTTGTAAGAAATGCTTGGAATTGAAAGAAAATCCCAGCTCTGAATGCTGTTCTTGAGGCAACTGAGCCTATTCTTCCTCTCCTTCTCCTGCCCCAACCCCACTTAATAATAATAATATATCACTATGTATGATTATACATACATACATACTGCCCCTGCTTTATAATATTACATTAGTACCCAGTCCCTGCTTTACAATTGTATATTATACCATGCTCCCCTTTGTAATTGTATGTCAGTACTGTCTTCCATAAAATGCATTGTAACCATTAACTGAAGCCTCTCATTTTGCTGCTATAAATGATATAGCACAAGTTTAAAAATCTATTTATTTTTATACAAAGTAAGATGATTTCATAATTAATCAATATCTTTATGATTCTGAAAAACTTACTAAGACTAGTAACTGTGGTGATGGTATAGAGGTAAGCACAACTTCCCACCAGAAATCAAAGTCTCCTAGGTGTTTTGTATTTTATTCTGTTTTTGAGATTATAATTTAATCAAAAGCATCTTTTCTTCCCTTTCCTTCCCCCACCCTGCTCTTGCCCTGGTCCCTCTTCTCCGCCAAACTCATGGTCTCATTTCCACTAATTTTAAGTACATTCATATATGTATTTTATGTACATCTATAATTCTAAATATAATCCATTGAGTCCATAATTATTTTATATGCAATACATGTACTAGTTGGGGATACTTGCACATCTTCTAAAAGGTGCAGTTCGTAATCTTGAGATCTTGTTTGAGTAACATTGAATACAGTCAAGTAAAAACCTTGACTCATCTATTTTCGTTTTATCGTTCTAATTTTAAAATACAACTTTCTATGCCCCATTTTTTGTACATTTAGGGCAAAATGTACCCTCATGATTAAAAAGGAAAATCAAATTTTAAAACATTTGCATCACTATAAAGAACTCAAGAAGTTAGACTCCAGAAAACCAAACAACCCTATTAAAAATGGGGTACAGAGTTAAACAAAGAATTCTCACCTGAACAATTTCGGATGGCGGAGAAACATCTTAAAAAATGCTCAACTTCATTAGTCATTAGGGAAATGCAAATCAAAACAACCCTGAGATTTCACCTTACACCAGTCAGAATGGCTAAGATTAAAAATTCAGGAGACAACAGGTGTTGGAGAGGGTGTGGAGAAAAAGGAACACTCCTCCACTGCTGGTGGGGTTGCAAATTGGTACAACCACTCTGGAAATCATTCTGGCAGTTCCTCTGAAAACTGGGCACCTCACTTCCAGAAGATCCTGCTATACCACTCCTGGGCATATACCCAAAAGATTCCCCAGCATGTAATAAGGATGCATGCTCTACTATGTTCATAGCAACCCTATTTATAATTGCCAGAAGTTGGAAAGAACCCAAGTATCCCTCAACAGAAGAGTGGATGCAAAAAATGTGGTATATCTACACAATGGAGTACTATTCAGCCATTAGAAACAATGAATTCATGAAATTCTTAGGCAAATGGATGGAGCTGGAGAACATCATACTGAATGAGGTAACCCAAACTCAAAAGGTGAATCATGGGATGCACTCACTAATAAGTGGATATTAACCTGGAAAACTGGGATACCCAAAACATAATCCACACATCAAATGAGGTACAAGAAGAACGGAGGAGTGGCCCCTTGTTCTGGAAAGACTCAGTGAAACAGTATAGAACACTTCAGTACAGGGAAGTGGGAAGGGTTGGGTGAAAAAACAGGGGGAGAGAAGGGGACTGATGGGACTTTCAGGGAGTGGGGGTCCAGAAAAGGGGAAATCATTTGAAATGTAAATAAATATATCAATAAATTAAAAAAAATACACAGAAACGGCTTTATTGGCTAGAATTATAAAAGGCTTTGAGATTTAACTAAAAGCAGAATTTAACCACCTCTCTAGTTAGTAGGATTTTCATTGTCATTTTATAGATATGTAATAATTATATTTTCATGATCATTTAAGATTTTAATTAGCACTGATATCAAAGAGAATCAGTGATATTGCTTCAGTTATATTTATGTACCTAGAAATGTTAGTAGGTGAAAAGAAGTATCAACAAATTTTGCTACAAAGTACAATGTAAATTATCTTAGAAGTTAATAACAGAATCACCAAAATAAAGAGAATATTGTTATATATTGAAGTTATCAAATAAATTATACATTTATTTTTATTTCATCTTAAACAATTTTACTAAGTACATTGAAAATAATTTTTCTTTTTATAATTTTTGTGTTACTATAATATAAATATAAGCTCATACTTATTTGAGTCCTAATTGCTTCCAGAATTGGGCCATTTAACTCTCTCAAAATTTAGTAAATATATTTTAAAAGCTTTCCTGTGGTCAGTCTCACAGAACTAATTCATCTTACTGTGAAGCAAGTGAGAGGTACATAAAACATTTCTTATAATAAAGACAAATTTAACTTTTATAAAATATGTTAAATAAATATGATTGTTCTACATGGATGTATATATCTGCAGTGTACAATATTGATTATTAAAAAAACTTTTTTAGTTTTACTCTTAATTATACATAATACTGCCAAATGTGGTCAACCCTATTTAATACATGTAGAAGATAGAATAATAAAGTATGGATTCTGTCTTAATCACTCTGTTCTATTAAATATTAACAGGCTGTTATTAATAGCACTAGTGTAATGGATGTCATTTTCTACCTTGAATGAAAACTCCATCTCTTTTCATGTGTTCGTTGCTGAGGTTACATAATCTCTTCAATTTTGAATCTTGTACCAAAGAGGGCTTATCTTTTGGATATTTACCATACCTATTTTATATATTCGCAAGTTTCTAATGTGTGGTAAATTTTCACTAACTACTTAGTGAATTAATGGCCACATGATTGATTAAAGGGCAGCACATAAACAAAAAACATCAGTAACTAATTAGACATCAGAAACTCCTTTAGTCAGTACAAATATGCAATTGTAGGTTTAGGTGTATAAGCTTTGGCTGTCAAACAAATATAATGTATTATGTTTCAAAACCTTATTAATGGTAAGCTACATCAAAATTAAGCCCTACACCATAGCTAACTGATGGAGAGACTTACACGGAATAGGAAAAAGGATAGAATACAAAGTATTTTGCACTTTGGATAACTCATTATTGGAGAGAACAGCATAGGACTAAACTAGCTCCTTTGGAAATGACCGGCATCCCTTGATTACACTTGAGCTATCTATGGAGTTGCTTGAGGACACACACAAAAAACGAGAGATGTCAGAAGGCCATTTTAACCAAGCCAAAGTTCAAGGCCACTGCACAAGGAAGGCTACTTCTTCAGGACCAGCAAAAAAGAAAATTATTTTCTGGGTAGTCATTGGATGTACTTATTGAGACCATCTTTCTTGAAACTAAAAAATGGGCCAAATGCTTTCATCTGATAAATAAAGCAAGCATAATGTAGACTCCTCAGACAGTAGGTTTTGTGATCATGTTTCCTGTTTTGCTGACATAATCATGTGGATCATGTTTGTTTTGAAGTTTGCATTCTGCATTTGCTGATCAAAATAAGCTTGGTGGACACAAACTGACTAGGAATCAAGGCATAAATGGCAGCATACTGTCCACTCACTCTGGAAGTGTCTGTGTTTGCTAAGTATTGTGGGATGTGATATGGCTTCACCACTTAGAAAAGACTATTACCTCCATGTTAGATTAAAACTTTGTGTTTTTATAACTGTTGTCACATACTGCTCACTTGGGAGGGGAATATAGTATCCTTATTTATATATTATTGTAAGTGAACTATTCTGATTCTGTAACCTGGCAGTATGGCAAGATTATAGCAAAACACTGTGGATCTGGAGTAAAAAGACCAGATTAAAATAAATAATAGCTCACCAAATATATGCTCAATAGGTTATCCAGGTCCCAGCTGATTCCTCAATGTGTCTTCAACCTGACCTTTAAGACTTCTACATCAGCTGTTCTAAGGAAAACTAGAGCTAAAAGTGTCTTGCCTAATGGATAGGATACATAGAGTTGATTTAACACTATGCCTAGAAGAGCTCTGGCTCAAGTGTTTCTGGGAGTCTTTCACAGTGAGTCAAAGGAGATTTTCCTATAAAGATTTCAATTCATCCTGTCTAAATGTCCAAACCTGACTTGCTGCTACATAAATATTTTTTAAAAGAGGAACTTTAATGAGATTCAGTAGCTTAGGGGGCAAGAAGTTAGGAAATTTCAGGCAAATTTCTAAAACAGCAGTGCCTGGGACTCTATTAACGATTCTCCAATGAGAGACTGCACAATGTGTGTTCACAGACCCAGACTTGGTAATAAAGCCCACTGTTTAACAAAAGAAATTATAAGGGTTTCTTCCAATGGGCAGACATGGATGACCCTTATATACTGACAGTTGGAATCTCACTCTGCTCATGACATTTGGTTTCTGAACATTCTAATATTGTTCTAACCCTGAAGTTTGATAAGTAATTTACTGCATTTGTTTCCCAGTTATTCATACCCTAAATAGGTATAATATTTTTGATATGTTCCTTGGTTGTCTTTTGGAGAATCACCTGTGTAAAGTGAAACGTCTAGATTCCAACCTTCAGAGAATCATTGCCTACTTGCTAGCTAGCTTCAGGAGCCAATGGTAGCTTTAAAAATATTTTTAAAAATTAACCTAACAGTGCTAGATTACTGTTGGCAAATCTGCATATCTGTAAGTATGTGCTATAAGCTTGGGATGGACAAGTGTTTGGACTTCCATGTCTGGGAATCATGCCATCAGTACCCACAGTTGATTCTCATGTTTTTTTGGCACTTTCCCCCCATGCCATCTGTGTGCTTGGCAGAGTGCCTCCTTCTGAGTTGGTCAGACCTGTGCCAACATAATGGAATTCTATGGGTGGTTCATAGGATGCTATAAGACACAGCATTTTAAAGAGGAAAGCTTGCTGTAAGGGGCACCACATTGGTTTAGCATATGGCCTTCCATAGATACCTGAAGAGACAGGGTAAAAAAGTTATGGAATCCACAGAAAGGCCCAAATGGCAATGAAAATAATCAAAACACCCCAGAAATATATGCAAGGTACAAAATAAAAATATCTGCCAAAACTTTTGCTTACTGAATGTATATCTGGGTCAGATTTTTACATAGACCATTGAATTTTTCAGAACCATCAGAATGCTCAGAGGATTTTAATTTCACTTAAATGCAAAATGTATTCTAGGAAACTATCAGAGTCTGAAGGGAACTTTTGAAGTCTTGAGGTAACACTTCAGTTTATGAGGTCATAGGTTTCAAAGTGAAAAATTACATAGCTGTGATCCAAGGTGACACACACCTATAATCCTAGTTCTTAGGGAATAGAATCAAGATTTTAAGGTTAGGCTTGCCTACACAGAAAGTTTGACACCAAACCTGGGTATGTAATAGCCATCTCAAAATAAGGAATAAAACGCCGGAGAGAAGGCTTGGTGATTAAGAATACTTGCTGCTCTTGCAGCAAAACAAATTTGTTTCCTGGCACCCACACGGTGCCTCACAACATCCTATCCGCACTTTAGGAGATCGTATACCTTCTTCTATTCTCTCAGGAACCTGCACACATGTAGTGTCTATGTTTACATTCAGGACCACAGACACAATAAAAAATAAATAAATCTTTGAAAAGCAAAAAGAAATTAACTTTTAAGTCGGAGAGTAAAGCTTTTAATTGTATACAGTTGTTTAAATTAAGCACTGGACTAGGGTAGGCATCAACAGTAAATCAGCCTCTGGATCTCACTTGTGTAACACAGTCATATTTATTCTTTCATTCTTTAACTCACCCAAATAACAGATTCCCGCAGAGCATTTCTGGTATACTATTACCTTCACCCTTCACGTAGTCCAGCCTACAGGTGGAAAGGAAGAAAAGGCCAAAGAATGAATATGTTACTACCTCAGACATATAACGACACTGACATGCCCACTTATGAACTACTGATCATCAGTAGGCAGTGGTCATTTGGTAGAAAATACATATGGGATAGGAGACCTAGTGTTCACAAGCATTCTTCTTTATCTGTAGAAAAGTACAAGGGAGTTTTAGTGTTGCTATTCACCCATGTCCAGAAATTTGGATGAAAAGGGATTCCAAAAATCTAATCTATGATCACATCCAGAACAGTCATTCTCTCCAATTCTATATTCCCACGGCCTCCAACAAACAGTTCATGAAACACTTTATTGAATGAATGAATGTATAAAAGTGAAATTCTGGTTTTACTCACTAGATATAGATTAAGGCCTGCTTGAGTCCACAAGTTGACTAGGTCTTTTAACTTTCTCTGTAGCTCTGGGAGAATCCAGGAAACGTTTATTTGCATACCATTTACCTTTTTCATATAAATGCTTTAAAGTTAGATGGGGTGTTATTCCAAAGAAAAGCTTAAATTGACAAGTACAAAATGAATTTTCTGATCCTCTTGCCCCATTCTTTTCTATATATCAAGATCAAGACTGGCATGGACATTCTCAAGTGAAACAACATCGACCAGGTCATCAATGAGTGGATTTCTATTGGTTTGGGGAATGTCTGGTGTTTTATTCCTCAATCAAGAATTCCTGAGTTCAAAATATCCTGAGTTCCCTGGAAAGGGTTAATCATGGTATAATGTACTTTTAAGACCACATTGTGAATCAGACATATTAGAAATGTGCCATAAGACTTTTACTCTTGGAAATTTTGGGAAGACCTACAGAAATATATGGACATTCCTGAAAGTGATAGCATTCAAAATCACAGTATTGTCCTTGGAAAATCTATATAAAGACATGACTAGAATTTTATACTACATTAACAATCACATAGTCCAAGTTGATGAATGATATTCTTTGAGTAACAAAGAAAAAGAAGCTACAGGGGGAAATTACAAATTCTATTCGAGATATTTCTTCTTCCCTGTAAACCTTGAGCCACTTTTCATTTGTCAATACTGAACTTTAATGAGTCCCGGATAAGAATCCAGTCAATGGATATCCATTTAGCTGGTGATAATCTGAACTCCAGCTGATTGTCCTAGCAGCTGTGTGACTTCATTACCATTAGAAAGGCGTGCAGCCAAGCCAGCTGGTATCCAAACCAGTACTCCATGCACGCAGCATATCTATTTGTTGGTTTACACATCAGAATTACACAGGCTCCATGAAAAGTTTGGAGCATAAAATAGAATCTGCATAAAGATTTAATTTAAAGGGCTTATCATTACTATGCCAAGTGCAGCTAGTTTGTTTTGTTTTTGCTATGATATAGTATATTGTGGTTGTTTTCGGTTCCTCCATAAATGCAGCCTACATGCAAAATTTGCATTTAGATACCAAACATAACTGCACATCATAATTTCCCAGTTAAGAAAACATCTTTTTGGTTGTGTTTGTTTTAGTGCTTACAACAGTGCATTTTCATTTTCCAAGGCAACTTTAATAGAAAGCAGTTTGGGGAACTTCTTAATAGCTAGTTTAGCTCACATCTGTCCCCTGTTCTGTACTCCTAATGGTACTCATCGCCTAGATCAGGACTCTGTTAGCATTGTTTTGGACTTCTACAAACATTTTCTAACAGGACTTGGCTCTCTAATTTCCTCCCATATGATTCTATATGACAAGGATCTTGAATCACATTCTGGTTCTCTGCAGCAGCATTGCTTTCTAGTGCGGTCTGGCTACATTGCCTTTACTAGACACAACTGGAACCCAGAAGCAGGTGGAAGGTAGAGTCTAAGGCCCATCAAAGAGGCTTCATTGAGGTCTATAAGCTAATGTTTGCCAAATTAACCATTACAACCAGCTTCTCTAATAAGTATAGCAAGTATAAAAGTTTTTTTTTTTTGCTTTTTGCCTCAAGGATGCTTCTCATTTAAGGAAGCTAGTAATCCTTTGTGATAAATTAAGATGAGTCAAAATATACATCATTATTTACATGTCAATATATGTTAAGAACATCTAAGTCATAGATGTAATGATAACAGCGAACTAAAGCTGAAATTCAGAATCTCCTCAGCAGACCAATTCTCCAGGTTAAAATGGATCAGCACCTGGAGAGGACAAAGGAATATCTACTCAGTCTTTACTATGAGATTTTTAAGAAGTATGTCTTAGCATCAGGAACAGTAACAGAGGTTCAGTAGCAAACACATCTTAGCCAAACACTGGCATAGAGGGAGGAGAAAAACTGAGTTAGTAAATTAGTGAAGTCAATGTTAAAAGCAAAAAAAAAGGAAAAAACGGAAGAGATAGGGTCTTTCAGAATGATGGTGCTTCTGTTAATTTCAATTTTCTGCAGGTAGACGTCTCTCTGATGGAAAGACTAGGGTATATTCAAGTTGAGGTAGGAAGAAATTCTCAAGAGAGAGAGAAAGAAATAATACTAGCTGTGATCTTTGTTTATTTTCTACAAAGAAGAAAATATCCTAGGGTTTAAAAAAATGAAATAAATAGCAAGCAAAGTTTGTAGGTTTTTTTTTTTAATTATAGCTGGAATTATAAATCTCAAGACAAAGAAAATTCAGCATCTTATCATATTTTCAACCTAGTTAAAATTGCCATTTGTTATATTTATGAAAAATATATTCAACATTTCATTATCTGTACACAACATTTTATTATTAGAAAAATACTATTTCCAACAATATTTCAAATCCTGAATGAATTTCAAATGGCAATAAATTTCTGGTTTTCTTGTTTACTCATATCACCTGCTGTGTAATGATTATAGGGGCCATGTTATCTGTAAAGTTTAGAAGGTAAGGATTGAAAGTACTCAGCTGGATGTTCTGTGTGCTTTCATTTTGTTTTTGTTTTGTTTTGTTTGAATCAGGGACATTATCTCTAGTAGTAAAAATTTTGATAATTCATCTCAAAATAGTTTCTTCACCAGCATGTCTGGAATCTGTGTCCATGGCTAATCTCTCTCTAGTGCTCTCTCTCTCTCTCTTCTCTCTCTCTCTTGTGTGTGTGTGTGTGTGTGTGCGTGACATAAACATAAGTTGGAGGATTATGGCAATTCTTAAGTGAAATTTAGCTTCTAATTGATACACATAAAAGCTACAAGGCCCAAAAGGTTACTTTAATGAATTATTTTAGTAAAGCCTAGATTTAAAAGAATATACACTCTGCTTCAGTTTAGTGTGACAATATAATTAAACAGAGAAAGAATGAGTAACAGACATTATTCAACCACTTTGCAATACCTCACTCTTGCCCTCCAAATTTATTACCATCCTATATGCAAATATATGACCACTTAAGGCCATAGAGTTCCCTCTCTTTCTCTCTCTCTTTCTAGAGGCTTTATTTGTTGATGCTACTAGGTTCCCATATGCTGTGACAATGTAATAAGGATACATGTTGTACTATGTTCATAGCAGCCCTATTTATAATTGCCAGATGCTGGAAAGAACCCAGGTATCCCTCAACAGAAGAGCGGATGCAAAGAATGTGGTATATCTACACAATGGAGTACTATTCAGCCATTAGAAACAATGAATTCATGAGATTCTTAGGCAAATGGATGGAGCTAGAGAACATCATACTAAGTGAGGTAACCCAGACTCAAAAGGTGAATCATGGTATGCACTCACTAATAAGTGGTTATTAACCTAGAAAACTGGATACCCAAAACATAATCCACACATCAAATGAGGTACAAGAAGAAAGGAGGAGTGGCCCCTGGTTCTGGAAAGACTCAGTGAAACAGTATTCGGCAAAACCAGAACGGGGAAGTGGGAAGGGGTGGGTGGGAGGACAGGGGAAGAGAAGGGGACTTACGGGACTTTCGGGGAGTTGGGGGCTAGAAAAGGGGAAATCATTTAAATGTAAATAAATTATATCGAATAAAAAAAAGAAAAAAAAAGAAAAGACAAAACAAAACAGTATTTCCTTCAGGAGATCACTTACTTGCTGTCTACCTGTAATGGGGTGGGGTTTCTACAATCTTGTCCATTTTACACTATCTCTATCCATTTTAGCCAAACCTGAAGAACTTCTCTGAAATTATGCATGCCTCCTATGAGGGAAACTAGAAATATACTCACTAGACAGTAACCATAACATTTATCTCTTCACAATAGAAGTTTCTCTAATTGTGACTGCCCATGTGGTTCTGTGTGACAATTCACTTGAGATTCACACAAACAACAACAAATTGATTGAATAAAGGATAGAGAGATATCTTGGTCATGAGA